>NW_026691446.1:0-100819 GCF_020826845.1 Diceros bicornis minor
CTGGGATGCCCCGGGAGAGGGCGCCGGGGGATGGGCTGCCCCTGGCCAGGTCTGAGGCACTGACCCAGCTCAGGGCTGTCGGGGGCGGAGAGAGAAGCCCCTCCGCCTCTTCCCTGAAGCTTCTTATGGCTGGCCAAATCCTTCACAAGACAGGTTCGCTGGAGAAAATAATACCCAGCTTCAGAACACGTGTACAGGGGAGAAACCCGCGAAACTGAGTCTCTCAACACAATGGCAGAGATTCTCCTCCTATCTCCAGCTGCAGACAAAGGAGGATGTTGGGGGTGCGGTTTGGGCATGTGAGACTGGAGAAGACAATTGTCATGGAGAGGGACATGTAGACGATTGGATTGTCTGAACCGGTTCCCCTGCAGTGGGGTCAGGCCCGGAAGGGACAGCACGGAGGTGACCATGAAGGGGCCTCTCCATGGTGTGGCTGGCCCCGGGGGGCCGCGCCTGGGGATGGGGATGGAGGGGGGGAAGTGGGATGGCCTGTGAGTTGGCAGCAGTGGTGGATGCAGATACTCAGAGGTCAGGGATCTCTCACTCTTTCCCTGCCTGTCTGTCTGTCTGTCTCTCACTCTCTCTCTCTCTCTCTCTTTCTCTCTCGGGGACCTGAGGAGAAGAGGTGGGCGAGCCCTGCCCGCCTCGCCTACCTGCCTTCCTCTCCCCTGGCCCCTTCTTTCTCCGGCTGCTTTGAGTGCCCTGTGGGCTTGGGTTCAACCCCTGAGGCCAAGGGCGCATGCGCCACCCGCCACCGCCAGGGCCTAGGGCGGGCCTCGGGGGTCCTCAGTGAAGGCCCCGCCCACCCGCCAGGCCAGGCCAGTCCCAGCTGAAGAAGGAACGCCAACGCCCTGCTGGACTTGGCTTCAGCTGTTGTCTCCCTCCCATCCCCCACTTGCAATCAGCTGGCCGGCCGCTTCCCTTCTTTGGAAGCGGTGGTCTGGACCTGGTGGCCAAAGGCCGACTGGGGTGCCAGGTCAAGGCTCTGCCTCGGCCAGCTGCTTTTGCCCGGGCCTCATTTCTTCCTGGAAAGGCAAAACCACGGCCTCACCCCACGCCCGCACTTGTCGACTCCAGCCAGGTGGAGGAAAGGCTCTGTGGAATCCGAAGGGCCGAGACAGGCTTATGGCCAAGCAGTGAGTGAGGCCCCAGCAGGCCGCCGGCTTGGGGAGCCGCTGCCACACGGGCAGGCCCTTCCGGCGACGGGTCCCAGCATCATCTCTGGAGTCGGGAGGGCCTGGCCTTCCTAGTGCCCAGGCCACGGCTCTGAGGAGAAATCCGCGTTGGAGGGCACGCGTGAGGCCCTCGGCCTGAGGGCGCTGGTGCCACGCCGGGGGCGACTGGAAGGCTGGCTGGGCTCGCCTGCTTTGTCCAAAGGAGGCTGGCCAACCAGCCCAACCGGCCACCTGGGCCAGGCCCCTTTCAAGTGGACAAGATCCGGGGGAAAGGGCCCTGGGGCCTGCCGCCAAGTCCCCTGGGGCGTGTGCTGGGCCCCCTCAGAGGAGGGAGCCACCTGGCAACCTGTGTGCCAGACCTTAGATCTGGCGGCCTGCCACACCCGGCTCCCTGCCCTGCCCACGCCTGCCTCCATCCACTCCACGGAGGACGATGGTGTTGGCAGTGCGAGCGGAGATAGTCGTTAGAGACTTCACTTGGAGTTGTAGTCCAAGAGCATCACAGAGGAGCACTGAGCTTGGGCTCGGCCATTTATCCGCTTTGTAACCTGGCTGAGTTTTCTAGCCACTGTACCCAGTCTCTTCATCTAGCAAATGGTGCAAAGAACAACATTGACTACGTCGGGATGCTTTCAGGGTCATGTGAGTTAAGATATGTTCCAGCACAGAGTTTACATTCAGGGTGCAGTCCTTGGCTCAGTAGAAGTGTTCGCTGCTGTTCTTATGATTTTCATTATTTCACGTCCTTATCTTCCTCGTGAGTTCCCTGTCAAACCAACCACGATCCACGGTGTCAGCAGTTTGATTCCAGGTCCCTGCTTCAAGGCCTGCAGAGGGAACCTCGTGCTCATAACCTCCTGTTTTTCTCCCAGTCTCTGGAGGGATGCATTGACCTCTAGCTTGTCTGCACTGAGGCACGGAATGGGGTCCCACACCCAACCCCGCGTCTCCTCCTTTTCATATCTGATGCTTTGGGAAGACTGCTTACTGTTCACTCGGTGGACTATACTCCCTGACATGAGCAACGCACGGGAGAGAGGCGGTAGGAAACACTGATCCATGTAGGGCTCTGAGTTGACCATAACACAGAGTACAGTTGATCAAGGGCCGAGGTAGGGTTCCTTAAGGCAAAGATCTGCCGAGATGAGGGTGTTCTGATGTGACGCCGCCTGAAAATAAAGCAAACACATAAAAGCATATGTAGTGGTCAAAGGGAAAGCACGCCACTAAAAGAATTGATCCCATGAAATACACTATTCTATTTGTTTATGTATCAAATGACTGATAGGAAAGAGCCAGGCGTAGAGATAGTAGACTTGATCAATGTCATAGAGAATTCTTTTAACAGTTGTTCATGCCTTGTGTTTTACATCATTGATTAGGGGAGTATTTTCGTCTTTTCCTTTCCTAGTGTCTCCATCTTTCTCAACTTTTCCAGGAGACATATTTACATTATCCTCTAAAATGTTAGGGAAATTTTAAAAAAGTTATGACACATTGGAAGTTGTTGATTTTGTATATGGGAGGAGCACTAGATTGCAAGTGAATTAGTGATCATTAGAGTTTTAGTTTGGTAAAAGACGGTAGTTGGAGTTGATACCAGGATGTTTGTAACCCAGTTTTTACTTCATTATTTGGTGTAGTTTTCCAAATGCCAGAGCCGGTCATTTTTAATGTAATAACTTGTCTCATTTTAGAATATGTGTTCTTGGAGAGGGTGATGCAGGTAAGTAGAAAATAATTTAATGTAGTGACTTGTTTTTCTCCAATGGATCTCTTATAAACCCAACAGCCATATAGCATTCTTTTGTCCAAATGACCTGATGGCACTTTCTTAACTTTTCTTGCTGTGACTCTAGCAATCTAGGGTCACACCACCTTCTCTCTCCTAGTCATGCTTTCAGTTGTAAGAGTGATATTGTCAATAGTACAGTGAGCAATTGGCACACACTCTACTCTTTTCTTACATGTATATATATGTATATGTGTGTGTGTCTATATTTCTCAACTGCGAACTTTGGTAACATAATTGTTAAGGTGTGAACTATTTGCAGTGCACTTAACAACTGATGGCTACACATGATTGTGTAGTGACATCACGGTTAAAACCCTTCTTTGCAACATGTGGCCCCTTTCAGTTTTATTTTCAAGGAAAGGGTTCAATGACTTTTTTCTTTTGGAAGAAGAAAGACTTGCATTTCCATCTTAGAAAATCGAGAACTGGTTTCTTGCCTTTTTTCTTTTTTTGTCCTCAGCTCCTCGTCCTACTGGTTACTAATTCACATGTCCAGTCACTTCAGATTCATGGTGCTAACCCTTTGCCTTGTTCAAGGCTCTGACTTTAATTATTCCATAATCCCTTCTGTGAAGGAGGTTTCTCTCCACGCTCATCTAGCGAGGAAGGAACCGACCCTCCTTTATGTGAACTTGGAGACAGAGGCCAAGGTGAAGCCTCGGTGCCCCTCCACACCAGTGAGCTGCAGAAGGGCTGCAGAGTCCTGTGAATCTTTGGCTCCCCTCCTGGCTCCCTCCGGAGTTGGCATTGCCTGCACGGAGGAGCCCAGCTCCTTACAATCGAATTGGTGAAGTCTCCTGAAGCCGGCTGAAGGATAAGACTGGCCGGAAAGGACATCAGCAAGCAGTGTGCTCCAAAAGTGGGTGGCAGAAACACTCAGAAGAAGAAAACCTTTCCGTTTCTCTTGTTTTCTCTTTATCTTCTCTCCCTTCCTTTTCCTTTCCTTAGATGGTACAGAGCCTGTCCACCCCCCATGGTGGCTGTTTTTCTCCTCAGAGCCCCAGGACAGAGCTGTATCTCTTAGTTGTAGGTCAACCCATGGGGGTTCTTTGCCTGGAGTCCCACGGCAGTTTATTCACATCTCTTTCATTCAAATGATTTCAGTAGTGTAATTTATCTGTTTAGGCATATCTGTCTTCCTTGCAGACCCCCAACATTTCAAGACCTTTGGGCACATAGTAGATGCTTAAGTACTTGAGTGAATCCGTGAAGATCTTTTGTTGAATACGATCTAAATAAATACAATACCTACTCAGCACACGAATGCAGGCACTTGAGAGAGAGTTTGGTGTCTGCTGAAGCAGGCTGTGGACCAGCTTAGGGGCTCAGTGCCAAAGTGACCCAATAGATTTAGACAAAATGAACGAGATAATTAACTTCAATTTTGCAATTCATGGAGAACAGGAGCAGGATATCTAGGTGTGAATCGGGACTTGATCATTCTTGTTGCATCTTTGGAAAATCCAGTCCTTTTTCTTTCTATGGAAACGTGACTGGCCAAGAGAGTGAACGGAGGACTGGCTTTTAGAAAGGCAATTTTGTCACAGGAAGTCCTGGAGGAAAATATATGGAAGGAGAGCTGCTAGAAACATGGCAGAGACGTTTTGTGTAGAAACCCTAAAATGTGGGTTTACATGCTGTCTGAAAGAGTTGTAACCCAACTTTTCTCCACTACAGATTTGAGCAGCTTTTAAATATCTAGGTATACAAAAGGATTAGAAAGGAAAATAGATCCAACTGAAAGGAATTTCGGATGGAACAATGAAATGATGCTGAAGTAAGCCAGCGCACTGAAAAGAGTTTCAGAAAGACCTGCAGTCTCTAAAGGCAGTGGGCAATGTATCCATCAGGTTTCAAGTAGAAAGGGAAATGGGAACAATTGTCTGTCATCTCATGTCCAGGAGATGACAAGCAACAGTCTCTCAGAGAAGAAAAAGATTTCTTTCCAACCGGTCGAACCAGCCACCTGGGCCAGGCCCCTTTCAAGTGGACGAGTTCCAGAGGAGAGAGCCCCGGGGCCTGCCGCCAAGTTTCCTGGGGCGTGTGCTGGGCCCCCTCAGAGGACCAGGCAGCCTGGCAGCCTGTGTGCCAGAGCTGAGATCTGGCGGCCTCCCACACCCGGTTCCCTGTCCTGCCCCGTCCTCCCGAGGGAGGCCGATGGTCCTGGCAGTGGCGAGTGGGGTGGGGCTGGCTGTGAAGCTTTCCTGGGATGCCCCGGGAGAGGGCGCCGGGGGATGGGCTGCCCCTGGCCAGGTCTGAGGCACTGACCCAGCTCAGGGCTGTCGGGGGCGGAGAGAGAAGCCCCTCCGCCTCTTCCCTGAAGCTTCTTATGGCTGGCCAAATCCTTCACAAGACAGGTTCGCTGGAGAAAATAATACCCAGCTTCAGAACACGTGTACAGGGGAGAAACCCGCGAAACTGAGTCTCTCAACACAATGGCAGAGATTCTCCTCCTATCTCCAGCTGCAGACAAAGGAGGATGTTGGGGGTGCGGTTTGGGCATGTGAGACTGGAGAAGACAATTGTCATGGAGAGGGACATGTAGACGATTGGATTGTCTGAACCGGTTCCCCTGCAGTGGGGTCAGGCCCGGAAGGGACAGCACGGAGGTGACCATGAAGGGGCCTCTCCGTGGTGTGGCTGGCCCCGGGGGGCCGCGCCTGGGGATGGGGATGGAGGGGGGACGTGGGATGGCCTGTGATGGTGCTCAGGGCAAGCTGCCCCAGGAAGCACCTCTCTGGTATGCGGATTATTTCGAGCTGAAGACAATAAGGACATGTGACCTCCCCCACTATCTGCCTAAAAAAAATCTGACCTGGTGGCTCATTCCTGGAACAGATCTTCCATCATGATGGCTATAAAGATAATGTAAAATAGATGTTGCAATGGGAGGGGCACACAGCCCCTTTTATCAAAAAACTCTATCTCTCCCTGACCAAATTATCAATAGATGACCCTGAAAAGAATTGTCCTCCTGCCCTCTGAAGTCCCAGGCCACTACCCACCCCTAACACGTTCCTTCGCCTTTAGCTGCAATACTTAAGCAAGCAGCTTAGACAGAGGGATGAGTTGCTCATTTCTGAGCTTTTCCCATGTATACATGTTATTAAACTTGGTATTATTTTCTCCTGCTAACCTGTCTTGTTGATTGTTTGGCCAGCCAGAAGAACCTTAAGGGAAAGGGCAGAGGGAGATTCTCCCTCTTCCCCCGACAGTTTTGGCGTAGTCGCCAGGAGCCATACTGGCTGGCAAGTTGCCTTCTCTGACTGGAAGACCTGCCTTCTCCCTGGACTACTTCAGATGGTGAGATACGGGAACGCCTGACGAAAGCCGGCAAAAGGTAAGACTTCTTACCACGTCAGCCTCCCGGAATCTCTATCTGCGGAGTCCGGCAGAAGGAAGTGGTGAGAATTTTTTCT
The DNA here is from genome assembly GCF_020826845.1 of Diceros bicornis minor. Classification (NCBI taxonomy): domain Eukaryota; kingdom Metazoa; phylum Chordata; class Mammalia; order Perissodactyla; family Rhinocerotidae; genus Diceros; species Diceros bicornis. The sequence goes on from NW_026691446.1 coordinate 6,393, forward strand.
CTTTCTAAATTTAGATTGGCAGGAGAAAATATTTGGGAAACTAGTTTCTTGGGCTTTTAGTGACTCTTGGTTTAAATTTGGTAGAGTACTCTTGGTTTTTGATCTTGATCCCTTTTCCTCCCAAAAGTAGTCTCTGTTTTTCTCTTTTGTCTGTGTCTTTTGTCATAAGAAGGAAATACCATAGGGTAGGACGCAGGCATAGGCCCTATAAGCCTGCTGTCCGGGCCGGCCCCACAGACTGGTGAGTTTGCGGGTCTCACCAGACCGGCGTCTACAAACTTTGCTGTGGGTTATTATGCACATGAAGTGAAGGCCATTGCCAAGGGCATCTTGGAAGCCAAAAATGCCGCAAATTTAAGTGGGCGCGGGTCGAGCAGTTGAGAGCCATTAGGGCGCTCGCCACTTTCAGAAGACTCCCGTGACAGGATAAGTTGGATCACGGAACGGGGTAGATGACACAGGTCCCCCGCCAACTGCAAGAAAATGTCTGTGCAACGACGAGGTACTCTGTAAAGCACACAGTCCCCGACCCCGCGGCACCTCCCCCGCTAGGTATTATTCTGGCTCCAAGAGACCTAAGGCATGACTAAAGCTGTCATTGTGCACATAAGAAAAAAAAAAACCGGATGAGGTTTTTCCTTCTGTCTTGTTCTGTGTCCTGAGAAAACTTGGCTTTGTGACCAGTGAGAATATTCTCCTTGGTCTCCACCATGCGGAAGGTGCGTTTACTGGGGTGCACCTTGGTGGCCAGTCGAGTAGACTGGGGTTCCGAACTGTCTCTGTCCAGCTGTGCCAAGCTCTCAGGGGAGTCTGAATATCTTTGGGAGTGAATTCTGTGGATCATGGGGGCTACATCATCTGCGCCCTCACCAGGGACGCCTCTTGCGTCCATGGGAAAGATTTATTCTAAGCGTGGAAATTTACCTCCGGGTCTTTCCTTAAAAAGGCTTATTGGTTCGAGTCACTATTGGAATAAATATACAAATGAAGATCCTACTCGTCAATGGCCAGACGACGGATCCTTTGAATTGGAAAAACTTCTAAATTGGGGAAAAAAATGTTTTGAGAGCTCTCACATAATTGCTTAATTGGTACCTAAGAATTAAGGCCAGAAAAAGGAAGGGAAAAATTTGACTAGTCTTAAGACCTTGACTCAGGTTTCAATTGAATTGAGAACATGTAAAAGTGTAAGTGTTGATAAGATTATAAAGGTTGGAATGTTTGAGCTAATTTTATACAAAGAGGTTACATCAACTTTGCCTGAGTATGTTTTAAAATGTCTGACTGGGAATGCTTCTCTTGTCCAAAATTAGAAGACCAAGACCTATTGATAAAAATCTTAATGATAATTATGTTTAAAGGTATAAGAGGTGATGAAATTTACATAAAATTTTGTAGAAAAAAGCTGATGTTATTTCTATTACAGAACTGGTTAACAAAAATAGTAATTTAAATGATGGCTAATTTTATCTGAAGTCTTATGAAGTCTTATAGGCAATCTAAATAATTATTGGGAATAAGTAACTAAATAGTTGTGAAAAGGATGAATGTTGGATGAACTTTAAACAATAATTATGTGTTATGGTGGTTACAGCTTCCAAACTCTTTTTGGTGACTTAAATCTTGAGAGTTTTGCTGTTTTATGATAAAAATTCTCTGAGTATCATCATTTCCAAATAAGATAAGATATTAGACATTGATTGCTAAATGTACATTTGTCTACTTTTGGCTTTTCATTACAGGAAAACTGAAAGGTGTTTTGGGTCTATTGGTAAACATGTGTTTTATTAAAAGATTGTACTATAAAGTAATATATTTCTAGAAGTTATGAAGTGTTTATAAATTTTCCAAGCCAGAAGATACTAATGTAAAAGAAAGTTTACAATTGTTTACTTAGTTTTTACTTACAAATTAAGGTTTCTAAGGGGTAAAATTCCTAATTGGTATATGTGATTGAAGCTACTAAAAATTAAGAAAAATATGTCTGTGTACAAGGAAAGTAAGATGTATAAAGGTACAAAGAATGGAAATATTTTGTTTGGTTAAGAAAGATAAATTTGTCCTCAAGTACTAGGAGGGAAAAGAAAGACATGGGACAAATTCTGAATGTAAAAGGAAAGTTATAGAAGGTTTGTGGAAGAGGAATTCTGGAAAAGGAGTTTTATGCATGGTCAAGTTGGCTAAGATTGAAATGAATTTAATTAAGTAAATGAGTTTTAATAGCAGAAATAAGCTGGTGCAAAATTAAAATTTGGTCTTCTGTCTCTTAAAAGGATAATTTGCTTAAACTTGATAAAGAGGTTACAAAAGATTTTTCTTTACCTTTGAGTAAGTCTACCTAAGAGACAGAAAAAAAAAAACTGTTAAAATAATTTCCTACGTTCAAAAGACTGAGGTCTCTCTATTAAGACTTTTGGACTGTTAATGCTCTGTTTGCTTTGATTGTTTATATTTTTGACAAGCTCCCCAAAATTCATATCTTAAAGTCTTTTTTTTAACTTTTATTTCTTTAGGAATTTTCAAAGGGCCCTGGAACTTCTCAAAGAAGTTTGCTCTCTTCCTATAAGGGGAAAGATACTGAACTTATTAGGCTTATTCAATATGTTCAAGTACATGGAAAGCATTGTCAGAACAGTGATGATAAGCCTGCTTAGGTGCTATTATGTGGGCAAATGTTATTGACATAGGTGTTTTAAAATTGTATAACATTACTGAAATTCTGATCTGTCCTGGTTATCAGTCATAATTCTGGTTATTATTATTTTAAAGTGTTGTATGTCACAAAATTAACCAAATTTCCTTGTCAATTGCCATTTTGAGGTCTTGTTGTTTACAGACTTATTTCTTTGCTCTAATGCTTTTGCAAAATGTTTCAACTTCAGAAAAATTCATGGAAAGGACTCTGACATTTACACTGGAATACAGGTTTCTGACAAACTTTCTGATCATAAAACTGAACTGGGTAAAAAATTATAGAAATCTGATGGAGAGACTGATAACTTCGTGAAGCTGCTAACAAAAAGATTGGGATCAAGAATGGATTACACAGGACTGAATGAACTGATAAGGATGATTATAATTTTTATGATTTTTCGTTTGAAGTATTGCTGAATTTTTAATGTTTTGTTTTTTCAGATTTAAAGAAAACTTTTTCTCTTTTCTCCTGAGCTAGCTATGACTTATAGCAATTTGGTAAATGATACTTTTGTAAGTAAAATTGAAATATTTATCTTTTTCTCTCTACCTGATCCCTCGAATTTAGAAACTCTTAGTAAGTGAGTATTGTTGTTTTCATGGCAATATAGTTATTTGCATAAGTTCAATAAGAATCTGTTCTCCTTATAACAGGACACAGTTAGAACCACTGGTTCTATTACCAAGGTTGTGACTGGAACATCATATTTGCAATATAACCATACAGCTTTTGAGGAATGAAGATTGGACTTTATGGAATAAAGCCACGTGGAAATATTGGCCTTATGTTCCAAGCAGCACTTACCAGGATAAGTAAAGAATGTCACTTATCTGGCAGGTACAAGGGACCTTGAAATATTTTGGGGAAACCTCGGAATAGAGGAATTCACCCAAATTTATAGGTATTGCAGACAAAGTCTGATGACAAAATCCTTGGCTTGGCTTTCCTGGCCTCGAGAGACCTTTAAAGTTCAATGTGAGATTTCTTGTAAAAAGTTCCAGCAAAGCAGATTTAAAAGAGCCTATGTGATCAACTGCTATTCTTGCTGTACTTATGTAAATAATTGAGCCAACTCTATTGGAACTAGACTTATTTTGCAAACTAGTTTTAATTTTGCTATCAATAAAAATGAGGGTGATTTTAGAGAGAAAAATTATATTTCAGTAAAAACTATTTCAGTATAAATTTGCGGATATTAGATCCTAGTTTTGTTGTCTTTTGAGGTTTTTGTTTTATATCTGTTGACTGGACTGGATCCTGATTTCTTCTAGTCTCCTGAAATAGCTGGCTACAGATGTCCAAACTAACGTTTTTGATTTTTTCCATCATTTTCATTTGAAATCACTGAGAACTGAACCTGCACTTTTTCCTGAAGCCTTACAAACTGAAGCTGATGAACTTGATATAAACTTAAGAGATGACCTGACGACACCATCAGAGACATTTTAAACTGCAAAAGATACTTTGACGCTGACATCTAAAATTCTTCTTCACTGGCTGTCCTCTGAACTCAAAAACTGGTTTACAATTTGCTCTAACCATTAACCCTGTTTTTCTTTCGTTTACACAAATATGTTTTTGGAGTCTGCCATGCTGTTGGCACAATTTGGAAATCCCGTGGATTCTTAACTTCTGCAGGAACTCCTATTGCTAATGGACACTTAATTGCAGCCTTATTACAAGCTATTCACCTTCCTTCAAAAATTGCCATTGTTCATTGTTCAGCCCATACTAAGGAGACTGATGTCATATCTTTAGGGAATGACAGGGCTGACACAGCTGCTAAACATGCAGCTCACTATGGACCCCCTTATCCGTTTTCCACCCAATTCTTAAACCTGCCTTTATCCCTGACTGATGTTATTAACTATCAGGCAAATGCCCCAAAATCTGAAAAAGACAATTGGATACAAAAGGGTGCCAAACAATTATCAGTTGGATTATACATTGGACCAAATGGACTTCCAGTAGCTCCTTTTCTTTTGACTTTTTGGCTTGCACTTATCTCCCACCAAATGGGACATATGTGCAAACGGGGGATAGTTAAGGAACTGAAAGACAATTGGTTTTGCCCTGGCATCCATAAAATTTCTGACCAAATCACCTCCCAGTGCACAACTTGCAAATCTTACCAAGTCTCTGGGAGAAATCAGTGTGATCCAGGAAGTCCTCCCAGGCCCACGCTGCCTTTTGCAGCACTCCAAATGGATTTTATAGACTTGCCTTCAGCTTTAGGTTACTCTCACTGTTTGGTTATTGTCTGTATGTTTAGTGGATGGACTGAATGCTATCCGACCAGACATGCAGATGCCACAACAGTGGTAAAGAAATTAATAACTGAAGTTATTCCTCGCTTTGGCATTCCTTTATGGATTGAATCAGACCAAGGAACTCATTTTACAGCAGAGATAAACCACTTGCTTGCAAAAACTCTGGGATATTCATTAAAATTTCATACCCCATATCACCCTCAGTCATCAGGGCAAGTGGAACATAAAAATCTAGATATAAAAAGAACTCTAGGAAAAGTCTGTCAAGAAACTGGACTTAAATGGCCAGAGGCTCTGCCCTTGGCCCTTATGAAGATTCAAAATACTCCAAATAGAAGGCATGGACTGACTCCTTTTGAAATAGTTTTTGGACGTCCGATGCCTACTGGCGTCTCTAAACCTTCAATTCCTGGATTAAATGAATATTATGGGAACTTCAGTGAACAATTTGATGCTATGACTTGTTATATACAAAAATTAACTAGTATACTTGAAGCATATCGTCAACAGGTAAAAGAGGCATGGCCACCACCTTCTGACAAGCCTTGCCATCCCTTTCGACCAGGAGACCGGGTGTATATCAAGGTCTTTAAAAGAAAACACGCACTGTCACCTCGCTGGGAAGGACCTTATGAAGTCTTACTGACGACCTGCACTGCCATCAAAATAAAGGAAAAATCTTCCTGGATCCATGCGAGCCACGCCAAAATAGACCCAGAACATCACTCTCAAGACAACTGGGAGATAATCCCCACAGGTGACCTTAAACTAAGGATTTCGAGGGCCAAAACCCAGGCCCCAGAAGCAGCCGACATCACGAAGTAGACAGCTTTTCCCAAGATCACGGATCGAGAAAACCTACTTTGACCCATTTCTTCCCCCTTGCTTCAAAACTCCCTATATATTTACACACTCACACACACAAACTATTAGTAGATATATATATATATATATTTTAATCATTTATTAGAAAGCTGACTGGAGAGTGCTGGTCTCTATCTGTCCCTCTTCCCCTCTCTAAGTCTCCGCTATGGGCTCTTTTCCGATCTGTGTCTTGCTTTTACTAACCCTCTCCTTTTCAACAGGTCGGGCACAGACCAAACACCCCCTTATGCCAGTTTACCAAGCCCTAGCCACACTAACTAATCAATCTGACTGTTGGTTATGTCAACAGCTAGATAGTGCAAAAGAACCTGAACTAGTCTTTGTTCCTGCTGATATGAACACCTGGTAGACTAAGTATGGAAAATGGATGAATAACAGAGTATGGTATCCGCAACAAGGGAAACTTCACTCTGCTTCTTCTCCTGGTGAGTCACTTGGGCCCCAGAAAGACTACTTAGAAGGTCAAGGACTGTCCCTTGCCCAAGTACAAGCAATAGGTGAAAGTTTTTCCCTCTGCATTGAAAGTAAACATAGCGCTGGACCTTTCCTGGGTGACATACCGAGACAATATTGCAGTCAAACTCTGTGGTTTGATTCCGCAGGTGGCATCTTTAGAACTCTCAAGGGAATTGTAAGTGACTCTATCACTACTCCCTCTGACACACACATTTGCCAAATCACCAAGTGCTCTGGATGGCCTACGAGCCACCCGTGTGCAACTTGGGGTATCGCAGCTATCCGCATGGTTAGGCTGCCCAATGCCACAGACTATATATGAGTGGATCAAAAATCTGGACTCACCTGGTCAGGTGACAAGACCAGGCTTTATAGCTGCCAAAATCAGACTGCAGGCCTCCTCTACCAGCTATTCTGCAATCTGTTCTGTTCTCGCAGACTGACAGGAGCTCATGGGAAATGGAGACGTTTAGGTAGTAACAGTGCAAGTGGCACAGATCATGAAATAGTCCAGATCCTGGGAACTACAGACTCAATTCTAACCTTGTCTTTAAACTACACTGGTCTTTTCATTTTATGCGGCAACAAAGTGCATAAAGGATTCCCATCTAATTGGTCAGGACGATGCGGACTTGGATACCTGGCTCCTTCTGTCACCAAACACTCCACCTTAAATGCTAGCCAAATTACAAACTTGGGTTAGTTTGTTCATAAGATTGTGCCACATAAACGTGCCAGTCGAGAAATCGTGGAAAATCCATTTGTGTATCACAACTCCAGGTTCTTTTCAGCCTGGAGAGTCCTATTCTCCAGCTTTGGAGATTATGAGTTGGAAAAGGCAATATTAAATCTCTCTATGGTAATGGAACAAGAGTTCAACACCACTATGCAAACCTTGAACATACTCCAGTTAGAGATTAACAGCCTAGCATCTGTGGTGGTCCAAAATCGACGTGCTCTGGATGTGCTTACTGCCCAGCAAGGAGGAGCATGTGCAATCATTGGAAAAAAATGTTGCTTTTATGTGAATCAAACAGGTCAAGTAATATCTAACTTAAATCTATTAAAAGAGAAGATTGACATTTTTCATCAGATAAACGAAGCTCACACATTTTATTGGACTGACTTATTTCCAGGATTGGGGGACTGGTTTAATGGGGTGTGGGGAGAAGTGTTCCGATTTGTTCTTTTCTGCCTGTTCAGCCTCATTCTAATCTACGTTCTTTTCTCTCTTTGCAGACTTCTTATCACTCGGATACTAACACGATTTCTCTCTCCACAGTCACCAGCTCAGCTTTTAATATGTGAAACTTCTAAGGAAGTTTCAGAGGAGGGACTGATGGTGCTCAGGGCAAGCTGCCCCAATAACACCTCTCTGGTATGCGGATTATTTCGAGCTGAAGACAATAAGGACATTTGACCTCCCCCACTAACTGCCTAAAAAAAATATGACATGGTGGCTCATTCCTGGAACAGATTTTCTATCATGATGGCTATAAAGATAATGTAAAATAGATGTTGCAATGGGAGGGGCACAAAGCCCCTTTTATCAAAAAACTCTATCTCTCCCTGACCAAATTATCAATAGATGACCCTGAAAAGAATTGTCCTCCTGCCCTCTGAAGTCCCAGGACACTACCCACCGCCAACACGTTCCTTCGCCTTTAGCTGCAATACTTAAGCAAGCAGCTTAGACAGAGGGACGAGTTGCTCATTTCTGAGCTTCTCCCATGTATACATGATATTAAAATGGGTATTATTTTCTCCTGCTAACCTGTCTTGTTGATTGTTTGGGCAGCCAGAAGAACCTTAAGTGAAAGGGCAGAGGGAGATTCTCCCTCTTCCCCCGACAACTGTGAGTTGGCAGCAGTGGTGGATGCAGATACTCAGAGGTCAGGGATCTCTCACTCTTTCCCTGCCTGTCTGTCTGTCTGTCTCTCACTCTCTCTCTCTCTCTCTCTCTCTTTCTCTCTCGGGGACCTGAGGAGAAGAGGTGGGCGAGCCCTGCCCGCCTCGCCTACCTGCCTTCCTCTCCCCTGGCCCCTTCTTTCTCCGGCTGCTTTGAGTGCCCTGTGGGCTTGGGTTCAACCCCTGAGGCCAAGGGCGCATGCGCCACCCGCCACCGCCGGGGCCTAGGGCGGGCCTCGGGGGTCCTCAGTGAAGGCCCCGCCCGCCCGCCAGGCCAGGCCAGTCCCAGCTGAAGAAGGAACGCCAACGCCCTGCTGGACTTGGCTTCAGCTGTTGTCTCCCTCCCATCCCCCACATGCAATCAGCTGGCCGGCCGCTTCCCTTCTTTGGAAGCGGTGGTCTGGACCTGGTGGCCAAAGGCCGACTGGGGTGCCAGGTCAAGGCTCTGCCTCGGCCAGCTGCTTTTGCCCGGGCCTCATTTCTTCCTGGAAAGGCAAAACCACGGCCTCACCCCACGCCCGCACTTGTCGACTCCAGCCAGGTGGAGGAAAGGCTCTGTGGAATCCGAAGGGCCGAGACAGGCTTATGGCCAAGCAGTGAGTAAGGCCCCAGCAGGCCGCCGGCTTGGGGAGCCGCTGCCACACGGGCAGGCCCTTCCGGCGACGGGTCCCAGCATCATCTCTGGAGTCGGGAGGGCCTGGCCTTCCTAGTGCCCAGGCCACGGCTCTGAGGAGAAATCCGCGTTGGAGGGCACGCGTGAGGCCCTCGGCCTGAGGGCGCTGGTGCCACGCCGGGGGCGACTGGAAGGCTGGCTGGGCTCGCCTGCTTTGTCCAAAGGAGGCTGGCCAACCAGCCCAACCGGCCACCTGGGCCAGGCCCCTTTCAAGTGGACAAGATCCGGGGGAAAGGGCCCTGGGGCCTGCCGCCAAGTCCCCTGGGGCGTGTGCTGGGCCCCCTCAGAGGAGGGAGCCACCTGGCAACCTGTGTGCCAGACCTTAGATCTGGCGGCCTGCCACACCCGGCTCCCTGCCCTGCCCACGCCTGCCTCCATCCACTCCACGGAGGACGATGGTGTTGGCAGTGCGAGCGGAGATAGTCGTTAGAGACTTCACTTGGAGTTGTAGTCCAAGAGCATCACAGAGGAGCACTGAGCTTGGGCTCGGCCATTTATCCGCTTTGTAACCTGGCTGAGTTTTCTAGCCACTGTACCCAGTCTCTTCATCTAGCAAATGGTGCAAAGAACAACATTGACTACGTCGGGATGCTTTCAGGGTCATGTGAGTTAAGATATGTTCCAGCACAGAGTTTACATTCAGGGTGCAGTCCTTGGCTCAGTAGAAGTGTTCGCTGCTGTTCTTATGATTTTCATTATTTCACGTCCTTATCTTCCTCGTGAGTTCCCTGTCAAACCAACCACGATCCACGGTGTCAGCAGTTTGATTCCAGGTCCCTGCTTCAAGGCCTGCAGAGGGAACCTCGTGCTCATAACCTCCTGTTTTTCTCCCAGTCTCTGGAGGGATGCATTGACCTCTAGCTTGTCTGCACTGAGGCACGGAATGGGGTCCCACACCCAACCCCGCGTCTCCTCCTTTTCATATCTGATGCTTTGGGAAGACTGCTTACTGTTCACTCGGTGGACTATACTCCCTGACATGAGCAACGCACGGGAGAGAGGCGGTAGGAAACACTGATCCATGTAGGGCTCTGAGTTGACCATAACACAGAGTACAGTTGATCAAGGGCCGAGGTAGGGTTCCTTAAGGCAAAGATCTGCCGAGATGAGGGTGTTCTGATGTGACGCCGCCTGAAAATAAAGCAAACACATAAAAGCATATGTAGTGGTCAAAGGGAAAGCACGCCACTAAAAGAATTGATCCCATGAAATACACTATTCTATTTGTTTATGTATCAAATGACTGATAGGAAAGAGCCAGGCGTAGAGATAGTAGACTTGATCAATGTCATAGAGAATTCTTTTAACAGTTGTTCATGCCTTGTGTTTTACATCATTGATTAGGGGAGTATTTTCGTCTTTTCCTTTCCTAGTGTCTCCATCTTTCTCAACTTTTCCAGGAGACATATTTACATTATCCTCTAAAATGTTAGGGAAATTTTAAAAAAGTTATGACACATTGGAAGTTGTTGATTTTGTATATGGGAGGAGCACTAGATTGCAAGTGAATTAGTGATCATTAGAGTTTTAGTTTGGTAAAAGACGGTAGTTGGAGTTGATACCAGGATGTTTGTAACCCAGTTTTTACTTCATTATTTGGTGTAGTTTTCCAAATGCCAGAGCCGGTCATTTTTAATGTAATAACTTGTCTCATTTTAGAATATGTGTTCTTGGAGAGGGTGATGCAGGTAAGTAGAAAATAATTTAATGTAGTGACTTGTTTTTCTCCAATGGATCTCTTATAAACCCAACAGCCATATAGCATTCTTTTGTCCAAATGACCTGATGGCACTTTCTTAACTTTTCTTGCTGTGACTCTAGCAATCTAGGGTCACACCACCTTCTCTCTCCTAGTCATGCTTTCAGTTGTAAGAGTGATATTGTCAATAGTACAGTGAGCAATTGGCACACACTCTACTCTTTTCTTACATGTATATATATGTATATGTGTGTGTGTCTATATTTCTCAACTGCGAACTTTGGTAACATAATTGTTAAGGTGTGAACTATTTGCAGTGCACTTAACAACTGATGGCTACACATGATTGTGTAGTGACATCACGGTTAAAACCCTTCTTTGCAACATGTGGCCCCTTTCAGTTTTATTTTCAAGGAAAGGGTTCAATGACTTTTTTCTTTTGGAAGAAGAAAGACTTGCATTTCCATCTTAGAAAATCGAGAACTGGTTTCTTGCCTTTTTTCTTTTTTTGTCCTCAGCTCCTCGTCCTACTGGTTACTAATTCACATGTCCAGTCACTTCAGATTCATGGTGCTAACCCTTTGCCTTGTTCAAGGCTCTGACTTTAATTATTCCATAATCCCTTCTGTGAAGGAGGTTTCTCTCCACGCTCATCTAGTGAGGAAGGAACCGACCCTCCTTTATGTGAACTTGGAGACAGAGGCCAAGGTGAAGCCTCGGTGCCCCTCCACACCAGTGAGCTGCAGAAGGGCTGCAGAGTCCTGTGAATCTTTGGCTCCCCTCCTGGCTCCCTCCGGAGTTGGCATTGCCTGCACGGAGGAGCCCAGCTCCTTACAATCGAATTGGTGAAGTCTCCTGAAGCCGGCTGAAGGATAAGACTGGCCGGAAAGGACATCAGCAAGCAGTGTGCTCCAAAAGTGGGTGGCAGAAACACTCAGAAGAAGAAAACCTTTCCGTTTCTCTTGTTTTCTCTTTATCTTCTCTCCCTTCCTTTTCCTTTCCTTAGATGGTACAGAGCCTGTCCACCCCCCATGGTGGCTGTTTTTCTCCTCAGAGCCCCAGGACAGAGCTGTATCTCTTAGTTGTAGGTCAACCCATGGGGGTTCTTTGCCTGGAGTCCCACGGCAGTTTATTCACATCTCTTTCATTCAAATGATTTCAGTAGTGTAATTTATCTGTTTAGGCATATCTGTCTTCCTTGCAGACCCCCAACATTTCAAGACCTTTGGGCACATAGTAGATGCTTAAGTACTTGAGTGAATCCGTGAAGATCTTTTGTTGAATACGATCTAAATAAATACAATACCTACTCAGCACACGAATGCAGGCACTTGAGAGAGAGTTTGGTGTCTGCTGAAGCAGGCTGTGGACCAGCTTAGGGGCTCAGTGCCAAAGTGACCCAATAGATTTAGACAAAATGAACGAGATAATTAACTTCAATTTTGCAATTCATGGAGAACAGGAGCAGGATATCTAGGTGTGAATCGGGACTTGATCATTCTTGTTGCATCTTTGGAAAATCCAGTCCTTTTTCTTTCTATGGAAACGTGACTGGCCAAGAGAGTGAACGGAGGACTGGCTTTTAGAAAGGCAATTTTGTCACAGGAAGTCCTGGAGGAAAATATATGGAAGGAGAGCTGCTAGAAACATGGCAGAGACGTTTTGTGTAGAAACCCTAAAATGTGGGTTTACATGCTGTCTGAAAGAGTTGTAACCCAACTTTTCTCCACTACAGATTTGAGCAGCTTTTAAGTATCTAGGTATACAAAAGGATTAGAAAGGAAAATAGATCCAACTGAAAGGAATTTCGGATGGAACAATGAAATGATGCTGAAGTAAGCCAGCGCACTGAAAAGAGTTTCAGAAAGACCTGCAGTCTCTAAAGGCAGTGGGCAATGTATCCATCAGGTTTCAAGTAGAAAGGGAAATGGGAACAATTGTCTGTCATCTCATGTCCAGGAGATGACAAGCAACAGTCTCTCAGAGAAGAAAAAGATTTCTTTCCAACCGGTCGAACCAGCCACCTGGGCCAGGCCCCTTTCAAGTGGACGAGTTCCAGAGGAGAGAGCCCCGGGGCCTGCCGCCAAGTTTCCTGGGGCGTGTGCTGGGCCCCCTCAGAGGACCAGGCAGCCTGGCAGCCTGTGTGCCAGAGCTGAGATCTGGCGGCCTCCCACACCCGGTTCCCTGTCCTGCCCCGTCCTCCCGAGGGAGGCCGATGGTCCTGGCAGTGGCGAGTGGGGTGGGGCTGGCTGTGAAGCTTTCCTGGGATGCCCCGGGAGAGGGCGCCGGGGGATGGGCTGCCCCTGGCCAGGTCTGAGGCACTGACCCAGCTCAGGGCTGTCGGGGGCGGAGAGAGAAGCCCCTCCGCCTCTTCCCTGAAGCTTCTTATGGCTGGCCAAATCCTTCACAAGACAGGTTCGCTGGAGAAAATAATACCCAGCTTCAGAACACGTGTACAGGGGAGAAACCCGCGAAACTGAGTCTCTCAACACAATGGCAGAGATTCTCCTCCTATCTCCAGCTGCAGACAAAGGAGGATGTTGGGGGTGCGGTTTGGGCATGTGAGACTGGAGAAGACAATTGTCATGGAGAGGGACATGTAGACGATTGGATTGTCTGAACCGGTTCCCCTGCAGTGGGGTCAGGCCCGGAAGGAACAGCACGGAGGTGACCATGAAGGGGCCTCTCCGTGGTGTGGCTGGCCCCGGGGGGCCGCGCCTGGGGATGGGGATGGAGGGGGGGAAGTGGGATGGCCTGTGAGTTGGCAGCAGTGGTGGATGCAGATACTCAGAGGTCAGGGATCTCTCACTCTTTCCCTGCCTGTCTGTCTGTCTGTCTCTCACTCTCTCTCTCTCTCTCTCTCTTTCTCTCTCGGGGACCTGAGGAGAAGAGGTGGGCGAGCCCTGCCCGCCTCGCCTACCTGCCTTCCTCTCCCCTGGCCCCTTCTTTCTCCGGCTGCTTTGAGTGCCCTGTGGGCTTGGGTTCAACCCCTGAGGCCAAGGGCGCATGCGCCACCCGCCACCGCCAGGGCCTAGGGCGGGCCTCGGGGGTCCTCAGTGAAGGCCCCGCCCGCCCGCCAGGCCAGGCCAGTCCCAGCTGAAGAAGGAACGCCAACGCCCTGCTGGACTTGGCTTCAGCTGTTGTCTCCCTCCCATCCCCCACTTGCAATCAGCTGGCCGGCCGCTTCCCTTCTTTGGAAGCGGTGGTCTGGACCTGGTGGCCAAAGGCCGACTGGGGTGCCAGGTCAAGACTCTGCCTCGGCCAGCTGCTTTTGCCCGGGCCTCATTTCTTCCTGGAAAGGCAAAACCACGGCCTCACCCCACGCCCGCACTTGTCGACTCCAGCCAGGTGGAGGAAAGGCTCTGTGGAATCCGAAGGGCCGAGACAGGCTTATGGCCAAGCAGTGAGTGAGGCCCCAGCAGGCCGCCAGTTTGGGGAGCCGCTGCCACACGGGCAGGCCCTTCCGGCGACGGGTCCCAGCATCATCTCTGGAGTCGGGAGGGCCTGGCCTTCCTAGTGCCCAGGCCACGGCTCTGAGGAGAAATCCGCGTTGGAGGGCACGCGTGAGGCCCTCGGCCTGAGGGCGCTGGTGCCACGCCGGGGGCGACTGGAAGGCTGGCTGGGCTCGCCTGCTTTGTCCAAAGGAGGCTGGCCAACCAGCCCAACCGGCCACCTGGGCCAGGCCCCTTTCAAGTGGACAAGATCTGGGGGAAAGGGCCCTGGGGCCTGCCGCCAAGTCCCCTGGGGCGTGTGCTGGGCCCCCTCAGAGGAGGGAGCCACCTGGCAACCTGTGTGCCAGACCTTAGATCTGGCGGCCTGCCACACCCGGCTCCCTGCCCTGCCCACGCCTGCCTCCATCCACTCCACGGAGGACGATGGTGTTGGCAGTGCGAGCGGAGATAGTCGTTAGAGACTTCACTTGGAGTTGTAGTCCAAGAGCATCACAGAAGAGCACTGAGCTTGGGCTCGGCCATTTATCCGCTTTGTAACCTGGCTGAGTTTTCTAGCCACTGTACCCAGTCTCTTCATCTAGCAAATGGTGCAAAGAACAACATTGACTACGTCGGGATGCTTTCAGGGTCATGTGAGTTAAGATATGTTCCAGCACAGAGTTTACATTCAGGGTGCAGTCCTTGGCTCAGTAGAAGTGTTCGCTGCTGTTCTTATGATTTTCATTATTTCACGTCCTTATCTTCCTCGTGAGTTCCCTGTCAAACCAACCACGATCCACGGTGTCAGCAGTTTGATTCCAGGTCCCTGCTTCAAGGCCTGCAGAGGGAACCTCGTGCTCATAACCTCCTGTTTTTCTCCCAGTCTCTGGAGGGATGCATTGACCTCTAGCTTGTCTGCACTGAGGCACGGAATGGGGTCCCACACCCAACCCCGCGTCTCCTCCTTTTCATATCTGATGCTTTGGGAAGACTGCTTACTGTTCACTCGGTGGACTATACTCCCTGACATGAGCAACGCACGGGAGAGAGGCGGTAGGAAACACTGATCCATGTAGGGCTCTGAGTTGACCATAACACAGAGTACAGTTGATCAAGGGCCGAGGTAGGGTTCCTTAAGGCAAAGATCTGCCGAGATGAGGGTGTTCTGATGTGACGCCGCCTGAAAATAAAGCAAACACATAAAAGCATATGTAGTGGTCAAAGGGAAAGCACGCCACTAAAAGAATTGATCCCATGAAATACACTATTCTATTTGTTTATGTATCAAATGACTGATAGGAAAGAGCCAGGCGTAGAGATAGTAGACTTGATCAATGTCATAGAGAATTCTTTTAACAGTTGTTCATGCCTTGTGTTTTACATCATTGATTAGGGGAGTATTTTCGTCTTTTCCTTTCCTAGTGTCTCCATCTTTCTCAACTTTTCCAGGAGACATATTTACATTATCCTCTAAAATGTTAGGGAAATTTTAAAAAAGTTATGACACATTGGAAGTTGTTGATTTTGTATATGGGAGGAGCACTAGATTGCAAGTGAATTAGTGATCATTAGAGTTTTAGTTTGGTAAAAGACGGTAGTTGGAGTTGATACCAGGATGTTTGTAACCCAGTTTTTACTTCATTATTTGGTGTAGTTTTCCAAATGCCAGAGCCGGTCATTTTTAATGTAATAACTTGTCTCATTTTAGAATATGTGTTCTTGGAGAGGGTGATGCAGGTAAGTAGAAAATAATTTAATGTAGTGACTTGTTTTTCTCCAATGGATCTCTTATAAACCCAACAGCCATATAGCATTCTTTTGTCCAAATGACCTGATGGCACTTTCTTAACTTTTCTTGCTGTGACTCTAGCAATCTAGGGTCACACCACCTTCTCTCTCCTAGTCATGCTTTCAGTTGTAAGAGTGATATTGTCAATAGTACAGTGAGCAATTGGCACACACTCTACTCTTTTCTTACATGTATATATATGTATATGTGTGTGTGTCTATATTTCTCAACTGCGAACTTTGGTAACATAATTGTTAAGGTGTGAACTATTTGCAGTGCACTTAACAACTGATGGCTACACATGATTGTGTAGTGACATCACGGTTAAAACCCTTCTTTGCAACATGTGGCCCCTTTCAGTTTTATTTTCAAGGAAAGGGTTCAATGACTTTTTTCTTTTGGAAGAAGAAAGACTTGCATTTCCATCTTAGAAAATCGAGAACTGGTTTCTTGCCTTTTTTCTTTTTTTGTCTTCAGCTCCTCGTCCTACTGGTTACTAATTCACATGTCCAGTCACTTCAGATTCATGGTGCTAACCCTTTGCCTTGTTCAAGGCTCTGACTTTAATTATTCCATAATCCCTTCTGTGAAGGAGGTTTCTCTCCACGCTCATCTAGCGAGGAAGGAACCGACCCTCCTTTATGTGAACTTGGAGACAGAGGCCAAGGTGAAGCCTCGGTGCCCCTCCACACCAGTGAGCTGCAGAAGGGCTGCAGAGTCCTGTGAATCTTTGGCTCCCCTCCTGGCTCCCTCCGGAGTTGGCATTGCCTGCACGGAGGAGCCCAGCTCCTTACAATCGAATTGGTGAAGTCTCCTGAAGCCGGCTGAAGGATAAGACTGGCCGGAAAGGACATCAGCAAGCAGTGTGCTCCAAAAGTGGGTGGCAGAAACACTCAGAAGAAGAAAACCTTTCCGTTTCTCTTGTTTTCTCTTTATCTTCTCTCCCTTCCTTTTCCTTTCCTTAGATGGTACAGAGCCTGTCCACCCCCCATGGTGGCTGTTTTTCTCCTCAGAGCCCCAGGACAGAGCTGTATCTCTTAGTTGTAGGTCAACCCATGGGGGTTCTTTGCCTGGAGTCCCACGGCAGTTTATTCACATCTCTTTCATTCAAATGATTTCAGTAGTGTAATTTATCTGTTTAGGCATATCTGTCTTCCTTGCAGACCCCCAACATTTCAAGACCTTTGGGCACATAGTAGATGCTTAAGTACTTGAGTGAATCCGTGAAGATCTTTTGTTGAATACGATCTAAATAAATACAATACCTACTCAGCACACGAATGCAGGCACTTGAGAGAGAGTTTGGTGTCTGCTGAAGCAGGCTGTGGACCAGCTTAGGGGCTCAGTGCCAAAGTGACCCAATAGATTTAGACAAAATGAACGAGATAATTAACTTCAATTTTGCAATTCATGGAGAACAGGAGCAGGATATCTAGGTGTGAATCGGGACTTGATCATTCTTGTTGCATCTTTGGAAAATCCAGTCCTTTTTCTTTCTATGGAAACGTGACTGGCCAAGAGAGTGAACGGAGGACTGGCTTTTAGAAAGGCAATTTTGTCACAGGAAGTCCTGGAGGAAAATATATGGAAGGAGAGCTGCTAGAAACATGGCAGAGACGTTTTGTGTAGAAACCCTAAAATGTGGGTTTACATGCTGTCTGAAAGAGTTGTAACCCAACTTTTCTCCACTACAGATTTGAGCAGCTTTTAAATATCTAGGTATACAAAAGGATTAGAAAGGAAAATAGATCCAACTGAAAGGAATTTCGGATGGAACAATGAAATGATGCTGAAGTAAGCCAGCGCACTGAAAAGAGTTTCAGAAAGACCTGCAGTCTCTAAAGGCAGTGGGCAATGTATCCATCAGGTTTCAAGTAGAAAGGGAAATGGGAACAATTGTCTGTCATCTCATGTCCAGGAGATGACAAGCAACAGTCTCTCAGAGAAGAAAAAGATTTCTTTCCAACCGGTCGAACCAGCCACCTGGGCCAGGCCCCTTTCAAGTGGACGAGTTCCAGAGGAGAGAGCCCCGGGGCCTGCCGCCAAGTTTCCTGGGGCGTGTGCTGGGCCCCCTCAGAGGACCAGGCAGCCTGGCAGCCTGTGTGCCAGAGCTGAGATCTGGCGGCCTCCCACACCCGGTTCCCTGTCCTGCCCCGTCCTCCCGAGGGAGGCCGATGGTCCTGGCAGTGGCGAGTGGGGTGGGGCTGGCTGTGAAGCTTTCCTGGGATGCCCCGGGAGAGGGCGCCGGGGGATGGGCTGCCCCTGGCCAGGTCTGAGGCACTGACCCAGCTCAGGGCTGTCGGGGGCGGAGAGAGAAGCCCCTCCGCCTCTTCCCTGAAGCTTCTTATGGCTGGCCAAATCCTTCACAAGACAGGTTCGCTGGAGAAAATAATACCCAGCTTCAGAACACGTGTACAGGGGAGAAACCCGCGAAACTGAGTCTCTCAACACAATGGCAGAGATTCTCCTCCTATCTCCAGCTGCAGACAAAGGAGGATGTTGGGGGTGCGGTTTGGGCATGTGAGACTGGAGAAGACAATTGTCATGGAGAGGGACATGTAGACGATTGGATTGTCTGAACCGGTTCCCCTGCAGTGGGGTCAGGCCCGGAAGGGACAGCACGGAGGTGACCATGAAGGGGCCTCTCCGTGGTGTGGCTGGCCCCGGGGGGCCGCGCCTGGGGATGGGGATGGAGGGGGGGAAGTGGGATGGCCTGTGAGTTGGCAGCAGTGGTGGATGCAGATACTCAGAGGTCAGGGATCTCTCACTCTTTCCCTGCCTGTCTGTCTGTCTGTCTCTCACTCTCTCTCTCTCTCTCTCTTTCTCTCTCGGGGACCTGAGGAGAAGAGGTGGGCGAGCCCTGCCCGCCTCGCCTACCTGCCTTCCTCTCCCCTGGCCCCTTCTTTCTCCGGCTGCTTTGAGTGCCCTGTGGGCTTGGGTTCAACCCCTGAGGCCAAGGGCGCATGCGCCACCCGCCACCGCCAGGGCCTAGGGCGGGCCTCGGGGGTCCTCAGTGAAGGCCCCGCCCACCCGCCAGGCCAGGCCAGTCCCAGCTGAAGAAGGAACGCCAACGCCCTGCTGGACTTGGCTTCAGCTGTTGTCTCCCTCCCATCCCCCACTTGCAATCAGCTGGCCGGCCGCTTCCCTTCTTTGGAAGCGGTGGTCTGGACCTGGTGGCCAAAGGCCGACTGGGGTGCCAGGTCAAGGCTCTGCCTCGGCCAGCTGCTTTTGCCCGGGCCTCATTTCTTCCTGGAAAGGCAAAACCACGGCCTCACCCCACGCCTGCACTTGTCGACTCCAGCCAGGTGGAGGAAAGGCTCTGTGGAATCCGAAGGGCCGAGACAGGCTTATGGCCAAGCAGTGAGTGAGGCCCCAGCAGGCCGCCGGCTTGGGGAGCCGCTGCCACACGGGCAGGCCCTTCCGGCGACGGGTCCCAGCATCATCTCTGGAGTCGGGAGGGCCTGGCCTTCCTAGTGCCCAGGCCACGGCTCTGAGGAGAAATCCGCGTTGGAGGGCACGCGTGAGGCCCTCGGCCTGAGGGCGCTGGTGCCACGCCGGGGGCGACTGGAAGGCTGGCTGGGCTCGCCTGCTTTGTCCAAAGGAGGCTGGCCAACCAGCCCAACCGGCCACCTGGGCCAGGCCCCTTTCAAGTGGACAAGATCCGGGGGAAAGGGCCCTGGGGCCTGCCGCCAAGTCCCCTGGGGCGTGTGCTGGGCCCCCTCAGAGGAGGGAGCCACCTGGCAACCTGTGTGCCAGACCTTAGATCTGGCGGCCTGCCACACCCGGCTCCCTGCCCTGCCCACACCTGCCTCCATCCACTCCACGGAGGACGATGGTGTTGGCAGTGCGAGCGGAGATAGTCGTTAGAGACTTCACTTGGAGTTGTAGTCCAAGAGCATCACAGAGGAGCACTGAGCTTGGGCTCGGCCATTTATCCGCTTTGTAACCTGGCTGAGTTTTCTAGCCACTGTACCCAGTCTCTTCATCTAGCAAATGGTGCAAAGAACAACATTGACTACGTCGGGATGCTTTCAGGGTCATGTGAGTTAAGATATGTTCCAGCACAGAGTTTACATTCAGGGTGCAGTCCTTGGCTCAGTAGAAGTGTTCGCTGCTGTTCTTATGATTTTCATTATTTCACGTCCTTATCTTCCTCGTGAGTTCCCTGTCAAACCAACCACGATCCACGGTGTCAGCAGTTTGATTCCAGGTCCCTGCTTCAAGGCCTGCAGAGGGAACCTCGTGCTCATAACCTCCTGTTTTTCTCCCAGTCTCTGGAGGGATGCATTGACCTCTAGCTTGTCTGCACTGAGGCACGGAATGGGGTCCCACACCCAACCCCGCGTCTCCTCCTTTTCATATCTGATGCTTTGGGAAGACTGCTTACTGTTCACTCGGTGGACTATACTCCCTGACATGAGCAACGCACGGGAGAGAGGCGGTAGGAAACACTGATCCATGTAGGGCTCTGAGTTGACCATAACACAGAGTACAGTTGATCAAGGGCCGAGGTAGGGTTCCTTAAGGCAAAGATCTGCCGAGATGAGGGTGTTCTGATGTGACGCCGCCTGAAAATAAAGCAAACACATAAAAGCATATGTAGTGGTCAAAGGGAAAGCACGCCACTAAAAGAATTGATCCCATGAAATACACTATTCTATTTGTTTATGTATCAAATGACTGATAGGAAAGAGCCAGGCGTAGAGATAGTAGACTTGATCAATGTCATAGAGAATTCTTTTAACAGTTGTTCATGCCTTGTGTTTTACATCATTGATTAGGGGAGTATTTTCGTCTTTTCCTTTCCTAGTGTCTCCATCTTTCTCAACTTTTCCAGGAGACATATTTACATTATCCTCTAAAATGTTAGGGAAATTTTAAAAAAGTTATGACACATTGGAAGTTGTTGATTTTGTATATGGGAGGAGCACTAGATTGCAAGTGAATTAGTGATCATTAGAGTTTTAGTTTGGTAAAAGACGGTAGTTGGAGTTGATACCAGGATGTTTGTAACCCAGTTTTTACTTCATTATTTGGTGTAGTTTTCCAAATGCCAGAGCCGGTCATTTTTAATGTAATAACTTGTCTCATTTTAGAATATGTGTTCTTGGAGAGGGTGATGCAGGTAAGTAGAAAATAATTTAATGTAGTGACTTGTTTTTCTCCAATGGATCTCTTATAAACCCAACAGCCATATAGCATTCTTTTGTCCAAATGACCTGATGGCACTTTCTTAACTTTTCTTGCTGTGACTCTAGCAATCTAGGGTCACACCACCTTCTCTCTCCTAGTCATGCTTTCAGTTGTAAGAGTGATATTGTCAATAGTACAGTGAGCAATTGGCACACACTCTACTCTTTTCTTACATGTATATATATGTATATGTGTGTGTGTCTATATTTCTCAACTGCGAACTTTGGTAACATAATTGTTAAGGTGTGAACTATTTGCAGTGCACTTAACAACTGATGGCTACACATGATTGTGTAGTGACATCACGGTTAAAACCCTTCTTTGCAACATGTGGCCCCTTTCAGTTTTATTTTCAAGGAAAGGGTTCAATGACTTTTTTCTTTTGGAAGAAGAAAGACTTGCATTTCCATCTTAGAAAATCGAGAACTGGTTTCTTGCCTTTTTTCTTTTTTTGTCTTCAGCTCCTCGTCCTACTGGTTACTAATTCACATGTCCAGTCACTTCAGATTCATGGTGCTAACCCTTTGCCTTGTTCAAGGCTCTGACTTTAATTATTCCATAATCCCTTCTGTGAAGGAGGTTTCTCTCCACGCTCATCTAGCGAGGAAGGAACCGACCCTCCTTTATGTGAACTTGGAGACAGAGGCCAAGGTGAAGCCTCGGTGCCCCTCCACACCAGTGAGCTGCAGAAGGGCTGCAGAGTCCTGTGAATCTTTGGCTCCCCTCCTGGCTCCCTCCGGAGTTGGCATTGCCTGCACGGAGGAGCCCAGCTCCTTACAATCGAATTGGTGAAGTCTCCTGAAGCCGGCTGAAGGATAAGACTGGCCGGAAAGGACATCAGCAAGCAGTGTGCTCCAAAAGTGGGTGGCAGAAACACTCAGAAGAAGAAAACCTTTCCGTTTCTCTTGTTTTCTCTTTATCTTCTCTCCCTTCCTTTTCCTTTCCTTAGATGGTACAGAGCCTGTCCACCCCCCATGGTGGCTGTTTTTCTCCTCAGAGCCCCAGGACAGAGCTGTATCTCTTAGTTGTAGGTCAACCCATGGGGGTTCTTTGCCTGGAGTCCCACGGCAGTTTATTCACATCTCTTTCATTCAAATGATTTCAGTAGTGTAATTTATCTGTTTAGGCATATCTGTCTTCCTTGCAGACCCCCAACATTTCAAGACCTTTGGGCACATAGTAGATGCTTAAGTACTTGAGTGAATCCGTGAAGATCTTTTGTTGAATACGATCTAAATAAATACAATACCTACTCAGCACACGAATGCAGGCACTTGAGAGAGAGTTTGGTGTCTGCTGAAGCAGGCTGTGGACCAGCTTAGGGGCTCAGTGCCAAAGTGACCCAATAGATTTAGACAAAATGAACGAGATAATTAACTTCAATTTTGCAATTCATGGAGAACAGGAGCAGGATATCTAGGTGTGAATCGGGACTTGATCATTCTTGTTGCATCTTTGGAAAATCCAGTCCTTTTTCTTTCTATGGAAACGTGACTGGCCAAGAGAGTGAACGGAGGACTGGCTTTTAGAAAGGCAATTTTGTCACAGGAAGTCCTGGAGGAAAATATATGGAAGGAGAGCTGCTAGAAACATGGCAGAGACGTTTTGTGTAGAAACCCTAAAATGTGGGTTTACATGCTGTCTGAAAGAGTCCCAACTTTTCTCCACTACAGATTTGAGCACCTTTTAAGTATCTAGGTATACAAAAGGATTAGAAAGGAAAATAGATCCAACTGAAAGGAATTTCGGATGGAACAATGAAATGATGCTGAAGTAAGCCAGCGCACTGAAAAGAGTTTCAGAAAGACCTGCAGTCTCTAAAGGCAGTGGGCAATGTATCCATCAGGTTTCAAGTAGAAAGGGAAATGGGAACAATTGTCTGTCATCTCATGTCCAGGAGATGACAAGCAACAGTCTCTCAGAGAAGAAAAAGATTTCTTTCCAACCGGTCGAACCAGCCACCTGGGCCAGGCCCCTTTCAAGTGGACGAGTTCCAGAGGAGAGAGCCCCGGGGCCTGCCGCCAAGTTTCCTGGGGCGTGTGCTGGGCCCCCTCAGAGGACCAGGCAGCCTGGCAGCCCTGTGTGCCAGAGCTGAGATCTGGCGGCCTCCCACACCCGGTTCCCTGTCCTGCCCCGTCCTCCCGAGGGAGGCCGATGGTCCTGGCAGTGGCGAGTGGGGTGGGGCTGGCTGTGAAGCTTTCCT
The DNA here is from genome assembly GCF_020826845.1 of Diceros bicornis minor. NCBI lineage: Eukaryota > Metazoa > Chordata > Mammalia > Perissodactyla > Rhinocerotidae > Diceros > Diceros bicornis. The sequence continues at coordinate 29,595 of NW_026691446.1, forward strand.
GGGATGCCCCGGGAGAGGGCGCCGGGGGATGGGCCTGCCCCTGGCCAGGTCTGAGGCACTGACCCAGCTCAGGGCTGTCGGGGGCGGAGAGAGAAGCCCCTCCGCCTCTTCCCTGAAGCTTCTTATGGCTGGCCAAATCCTTCACAAGACAGGTTCGCTGGAGAAAATAATACCCAGCTTCAGAACACGTGTACAGGGGAGAAACCCGCGAAACTGAGTCTCTCAACACAATGGCAGAGATTCTCCTCCTATCTCCAGCTGCAGACAAAGGAGGATGTTGGGGGTGCGGTTTGGGCATGTGAGACTGGAGAAGACAATTGTCATGGAGAGGGACATGTAGACGATTGGATTGTCTGAACCGGTTCCCCTGCAGTGGGGTCAGGCCCGGAAGGGACAGCACGGAGGTGACCATGAAGGGGCCTCTCCGTGGTGTGGCTGGCCCCGGGGGGCCGCGCCTGGGGATGGGGATGGAGGGGGGGAAGTGGGATGGCCTGTGAGTTGGCAGCAGTGGTGGATGCAGATACTCAGAGGTCAGGGATCTCTCACTCTTTCCCTGCCTGTCTGTCTGTCTGTCTCTCACTCTCTCTCTCTCTCTCTCTTTCTCTCTCGGGGACCTGAGGAGAAGAGGTGGGCGAGCCCTGCCCGCCTCGCCTACCTGCCTTCCTCTCCCCTGGCCCCTTCTTTCTCCGGCTGCTTTGAGTGCCCTGTGGGCTTGGGTTCAACCCCTGAGGCCAAGGGCGCATGCGCCACCCGCCACCGCCAGGGCCTAGGGCGGGCCTCGGGGGTCCTCAGTGAAGGCCCCGCCCACCCGCCAGGCCAGGCCAGTCCCAGCTGAAGAAGGAACGCCAACGCCCTGCTGGACTTGGCTTCAGCTGTTGTCTCCCTCCCATCCCCCACTTGCAATCAGCTGGCGGCCGCTTCCCTTCTTTGGAAGCGGTGGTCTGGACCTGGTGGCCAAAGGCCGACTGGGGTGCCAGGTCAAGGGCTCTGCCTCGGCCAGCTGCTTTTGCCCGGGCCTCATTTCTTCCTGGAAAGGCAAAACCACGGCCTCACCCCACGCCTGCACTTGTCGACTCCAGCCAGGTGGAGGAAAGGCTCTGTGGAATCCGAAGGGCCGAGACAGGCTTATGGCCAAGCAGTGAGTGAGGGCCCCAGCAGGCCGCCGGCTTGGGGAGCCGCTGCCACACGGGCAGGCCCTTCCGGCGACGGGTCCCAGCATCATCTCTGGAGTCGGGAGGGCCTGGCCCCTTCCTAGTGCCCAGGCCACGGCTCTGAGGAGAAATCCGCGTTGGAGGGCACGCGTGAGGCCCTCGGCCTGAGGGCGCTGGTGCCACGCCGGGGGCGACTGGAAGGCTGGCTGGGCTCGCCTGCTTTGTCCAAAGGAGGCTGGCCAACCAGCCCAACCGGCCACCTGGGCCAGGCCCCTTTCAAGTGGACAAGATCCGGGGGAAAGGGCCCTGGGGCCTGCCGCCAAGTCCCCTGGGGCGTGTGCTGGGCCCCCTCAGAGGAGGGAGCCACCTGGCAACCTGTGTGCCAGACCTTAGATCTGGCGGCCTGCCACACCCGGCTCCCTGCCCTGCCCACACCTGCCTCCATCCACTCCACGGAGGACGATGGTGTTGGCAGTGCGAGCGGAGATAGTCGTTAGAGACTTCACTTGGAGTTGTAGTCCAAGAGCATCACAGAGGAGCACTGAGCTTGGGCTCGGCCATTTATCCGCTTTGTAACCTGGCTGAGTTTTCTAGCCACTGTACCCAGTCTCTTCATCTAGCAAATGGTGCAAAGAACAACATTGACTACGTCGGGATGCTTTCAGGGTCATGTGAGTTAAGATATGTTCCAGCACAGAGTTTACATTCAGGGTGCAGTCCTTGGCTCAGTAGAAGTGTTCGCTGCTGTTCTTATGATTTTCATTATTTCACGTCCTTATCTTCCTCGTGAGTTCCCTGTCAAACCAACCACGATCCACGGTGTCAGCAGTTTGATTCCAGGTCCCTGCTTCAAGGCCTGCAGAGGGAACCTCGTGCTCATAACCTCCTGTTTTTCTCCCAGTCTCTGGAGGGATGCATTGACCTCTAGCTTGTCTGCACTGAGGCACGGAATGGGGTCCCACACCCAACCCCGCGTCTCCTCCTTTTCATATCTGATGCTTTGGGAAGACTGCTTACTGTTCACTCGGTGGACTATACTCCCTGACATGAGCAACGCACGGGAGAGAGGCGGTAGGAAACACTGATCCATGTAGGGCTCTGAGTTGACCATAACACAGAGTACAGTTGATCAAGGGCCGAGGTAGGGTTCCTTAAGGCAAAGATCTGCCGAGATGAGGGTGTTCTGATGTGACGCCGCCTGAAAATAAAGCAAACACATAAAAGCATATGTAGTGGTCAAAGGGAAAGCACGCCACTAAAAGAATTGATCCCATGAAATACACTATTCTATTTGTTTATGTATCAAATGACTGATAGGAAAGAGCCAGGCGTAGAGATAGTAGACTTGATCAATGTCATAGAGAATTCTTTTAACAGTTGTTCATGCCTTGTGTTTTACATCATTGATTAGGGGAGTATTTTCGTCTTTTCCTTTCCTAGTGTCTCCATCTTTCTCAACTTTTCCAGGAGACATATTTACATTATCCTCTAAAATGTTAGGGAAATTTTAAAAAAGTTATGACACATTGGAAGTTGTTGATTTTGTATATGGGAGGAGCACTAGATTGCAAGTGAATTAGTGATCATTAGAGTTTTAGTTTGGTAAAAGACGGTAGTTGGAGTTGATACCAGGATGTTTGTAACCCAGTTTTTACTTCATTATTTGGTGTAGTTTTCCAAATGCCAGAGCCGGTCATTTTTAATGTAATAACTTGTCTCATTTTAGAATATGTGTTCTTGGAGAGGGTGATGCAGGTAAGTAGAAAATAATTTAATGTAGTGACTTGTTTTTCTCCAATGGATCTCTTATAAACCCAACAGCCATATAGCATTCTTTTGTCCAAATGACCTGATGGCACTTTCTTAACTTTTCTTGCTGTGACTCTAGCAATCTAGGGTCACACCACCTTCTCTCTCCTAGTCATGCTTTCAGTTGTAAGAGTGATATTGTCAATAGTACAGTGAGCAATTGGCACACACTCTACTCTTTTCTTACATGTATATATATGTATATGTGTGTGTGTCTATATTTCTCAACTGCGAACTTTGGTAACATAATTGTTAAGGTGTGAACTATTTGCAGTGCACTTAACAACTGATGGCTACACATGATTGTGTAGTGACATCACGGTTAAAACCCTTCTTTGCAACATGTGGCCCCTTTCAGTTTTATTTTCAAGGAAAGGGTTCAATGACTTTTTTCTTTTGGAAGAAGAAAGACTTGCATTTCCATCTTAGAAAATCGAGAACTGGTTTCTTGCCTTTTTTCTTTTTTTGTCTTCAGCTCCTCGTCCTACTGGTTACTAATTCACATGTCCAGTCACTTCAGATTCATGGTGCTAACCCTTTGCCTTGTTCAAGGCTCTGACTTTAATTATTCCATAATCCCTTCTGTGAAGGAGGTTTCTCTCCACGCTCATCTAGCGAGGAAGGAACCGACCCTCCTTTATGTGAACTTGGAGACAGAGGCCAAGGTGAAGCCTCGGTGCCCCTCCACACCAGTGAGCTGCAGAAGGGCTGCAGAGTCCTGTGAATCTTTGGCTCCCCTCCTGGCTCCCTCCGGAGTTGGCATTGCCTGCACGGAGGAGCCCAGCTCCTTACAATCGAATTGGTGAAGTCTCCTGAAGCCGGCTGAAGGATAAGACTGGCCGGAAAGGACATCAGCAAGCAGTGTGCTCCAAAAGTGGGTGGCAGAAACACTCAGAAGAAGAAAACCTTTCCGTTTCTCTTGTTTTCTCTTTATCTTCTCTCCCTTCCTTTTCCTTTCCTTAGATGGTACAGAGCCTGTCCACCCCCCATGGTGGCTGTTTTTCTCCTCAGAGCCCCAGGACAGAGCTGTATCTCTTAGTTGTAGGTCAACCCATGGGGGTTCTTTGCCTGGAGTCCCACGGCAGTTTATTCACATCTCTTTCATTCAAATGATTTCAGTAGTGTAATTTATCTGTTTAGGCATATCTGTCTTCCTTGCAGACCCCCAACATTTCAAGACCTTTGGGCACATAGTAGATGCTTAAGTACTTGAGTGAATCCGTGAAGATCTTTTGTTGAATACGATCTAAATAAATACAATACCTACTCAGCACACGAATGCAGGCACTTGAGAGAGAGTTTGGTGTCTGCTGAAGCAGGCTGTGGACCAGCTTAGGGGCTCAGTGCCAAAGTGACCCAATAGATTTAGACAAAATGAACGAGATAATTAACTTCAATTTTGCAATTCATGGAGAACAGGAGCAGGATATCTAGGTGTGAATCGGGACTTGATCATTCTTGTTGCATCTTTGGAAAATCCAGTCCTTTTTCTTTCTATGGAAACGTGACTGGCCAAGAGAGTGAACGGAGGACTGGCTTTTAGAAAGGCAATTTTGTCACAGGAAGTCCTGGAGGAAAATATATGGAAGGAGAGCTGCTAGAAACATGGCAGAGACGTTTTGTGTAGAAACCCTAAAATGTGGGTTTACATGCTGTCTGAAAGAGTTGTAACCCAACTTTTCTCCACTACAGATTTGAGCACCTTTTAAGTATCTAGGTATACAAAAGGATTAGAAAGGAAAATAGATCCAACTGAAAGGAATTTCGGATGGAACAATGAAATGATGCTGAAGTAAGCCAGCGCACTGAAAAGAGTTTCAGAAAGACCTGCAGTCTCTAAAGGCAGTGGGCAATGTATCCATCAGGTTTCAAGTAGAAAGGGAAATGGGAACAATTGTCTGTCATCTCATGTCCAGGAGATGACAAGCAACAGTCTCTCAGAGAAGAAAAAGATTTCTTTCCAACCGGTCGAACCAGCCACCTGGGCCAGGCCCCTTTCAAGTGGACGAGTTCCAGAGGAGAGAGCCCCGGGGCCTGCCGCCAAGTTTCCTGGGGCGTGTGCTGGGCCCCCTCAGAGGACCAGGCAGCCTGGCAGCCTGTGTGCCAGAGCTGAGATCTGGCGGCCTCCCACACCCGGTTCCCTGTCCTGCCCCGTCCTCCCGAGGGAGGCCGATGGTCCTGGCAGTGGCGAGTGGGGTGGGGCTGGCTGTGAAGCTTTCCTGGGATGCCCCGGGAGAGGGCGCCGGGGGATGGGCTGCCCCTGGCCAGGTCTGAGGCACTGACCCAGCTCAGGGCTGTCGGGGGCGGAGAGAGAAGCCCCTCCGCCTCTTCCCTGAAGCTTCTTATGGCTGGCCAAATCCTTCACAAGACAGGTTCGCTGGAGAAAATAATACCCAGCTTCAGAACACGTGTACAGGGGAGAAACCCGCGAAACTGAGTCTCTCAACACAATGGCAGAGATTCTCCTCCTATCTCCAGCTGCAGACAAAGGAGGATGTTGGGGGTGCGGTTTGGGCATGTGAGACTGGAGAAGACAATTGTCATGGAGAGGGACATGTAGACGATTGGATTGTCTGAACCGGTTCCCCTGCAGTGGGGTCAGGCCCGGAAGGGACAGCACGGAGGTGACCATGAAGGGGCCTCTCCGTGGTGTGGCTGGCCCCGGGGGGCCGCGCCTGGGGATGGGGATGGAGGGGGGGAAGTGGGATGGCCTGTGAGTTGGCAGCAGTGGTGGATGCAGATACTCAGAGGTCAGGGATCTCTCACTCTTTCCCTGCCTGTCTGTCTGTCTGTCTCTCACTCTCTCTCTCTCTCTCTCTTTCTCTCTCGGGGACCTGAGGAGAAGAGGTGGGCGAGCCCTGCCCGCCTCGCCTACCTGCCTTCCTCTCCCCTGGCCCCTTCTTTCTCCGGCTGCTTTGAGTGCCCTGTGGGCTTGGGTTCAACCCCTGAGGCCAAGGGCGCATGCGCCACCCGCCACCGCCAGGGCCTAGGGCGGGCCTCGGGGGTCCTCAGTGAAGGCCCCGCCCACCCGCCAGGCCAGGCCAGTCCCAGCTGAAGAAGGAACGCCAACGCCCTGCTGGACTTGGCTTCAGCTGTTGTCTCCCTCCCATCCCCCACTTGCAATCAGCTGGCCGGCCGCTTCCCTTCTTTGGAAGCGGTGGTCTGGACCTGGTGGCCAAAGGCCGACTGGGGTGCCAGGTCAAGGCTCTGCCTCGGCCAGCTGCTTTTGCCCGGGCCTCATTTCTTCCTGGAAAGGCAAAACCACGGCCTCACCCCACGCCTGCACTTGTCGACTCCAGCCAGGTGGAGGAAAGGCTCTGTGGAATCCGAAGGGCCGAGACAGGCTTATGGCCAAGCAGTGAGTGAGGCCCCAGCAGGCCGCCGGCTTGGGGAGCCGCTGCCACACGGGCAGGCCCTTCCGGCGACGGGTCCCAGCATCATCTCTGGAGTCGGGAGGGCCTGGCCTTCCTAGTGCCCAGGCCACGGCTCTGAGGAGAAATCCGCGTTGGAGGGCACGCGTGAGGCCCTCGGCCTGAGGGCGCTGGTGCCACGCCGGGGGCGACTGGAAGGCTGGCTGGGCTCGCCTGCTTTGTCCAAAGGAGGCTGGCCAACCAGCCCAACCGGCCACCTGGGCCAGGCCCCTTTCAAGTGGACAAGATCCGGGGGAAAGGGCCCTGGGGCCTGCCGCCAAGTCCCCTGGGGCGTGTGCTGGGCCCCCTCAGAGGAGGGAGCCACCTGGCAACCTGTGTGCCAGACCTTAGATCTGGCGGCCTGCCACACCCGGCTCCCTGCCCTGCCCACACCTGCCTCCATCCACTCCACGGAGGACGATGGTGTTGGCAGTGCGAGCGGAGATAGTCGTTAGAGACTTCACTTGGAGTTGTAGTCCAAGAGCATCACAGAGGAGCACTGAGCTTGGGCTCGGCCATTTATCCGCTTTGTAACCTGGCTGAGTTTTCTAGCCACTGTACCCAGTCTCTTCATCTAGCAAATGGTGCAAAGAACAACATTGACTACGTCGGGATGCTTTCAGGGTCATGTGAGTTAAGATATGTTCCAGCACAGAGTTTACATTCAGGGTGCAGTCCTTGGCTCAGTAGAAGTGTTCGCTGCTGTTCTTATGATTTTCATTATTTCACGTCCTTATCTTCCTCGTGAGTTCCCTGTCAAACCAACCACGATCCACGGTGTCAGCAGTTTGATTCCAGGTCCCTGCTTCAAGGCCTGCAGAGGGAACCTCGTGCTCATAACCTCCTGTTTTTCTCCCAGTCTCTGGAGGGATGCATTGACCTCTAGCTTGTCTGCACTGAGGCACGGAATGGGGTCCCACACCCAACCCCGCGTCTCCTCCTTTTCATATCTGATGCTTTGGGAAGACTGCTTACTGTTCACTCGGTGGACTATACTCCCTGACATGAGCAACGCACGGGAGAGAGGCGGTAGGAAACACTGATCCATGTAGGGCTCTGAGTTGACCATAACACAGAGTACAGTTGATCAAGGGCCGAGGTAGGGTTCCTTAAGGCAAAGATCTGCCGAGATGAGGGTGTTCTGATGTGACGCCGCCTGAAAATAAAGCAAACACATAAAAGCATATGTAGTGGTCAAAGGGAAAGCACGCCACTAAAAGAATTGATCCCATGAAATACACTATTCTATTTGTTTATGTATCAAATGACTGATAGGAAAGAGCCAGGCGTAGAGATAGTAGACTTGATCAATGTCATAGAGAATTCTTTTAACAGTTGTTCATGCCTTGTGTTTTACATCATTGATTAGGGGAGTATTTTCGTCTTTTCCTTTCCTAGTGTCTCCATCTTTCTCAACTTTTCCAGGAGACATATTTACATTATCCTCTAAAATGTTAGGGAAATTTTAAAAAAGTTATGACACATTGGAAGTTGTTGATTTTGTATATGGGAGGAGCACTAGATTGCAAGTGAATTAGTGATCATTAGAGTTTTAGTTTGGTAAAAGACGGTAGTTGGAGTTGATACCAGGATGTTTGTAACCCAGTTTTTACTTCATTATTTGGTGTAGTTTTCCAAATGCCAGAGCCGGTCATTTTTAATGTAATAACTTGTCTCATTTTAGAATATGTGTTCTTGGAGAGGGTGATGCAGGTAAGTAGAAAATAATTTAATGTAGTGACTTGTTTTTCTCCAATGGAACTCTTATAAACCCAACAGCCATATAGCATTCTTTTGTCCAAATGACCTGATGGCACTTTCTTAACTTTTCTTGCTGTGACTCTAGCAATCTAGGGTCACACCACCTTCTCTCTCCTAGTCATGCTTTCAGTTGTAAGAGTGATATTGTCAATAGTACAGTGAGCAATTGGCACACACTCTACTCTTTTCTTACATGTATATATATGTATATGTGTGTGTGTCTATATTTCTCAACTGCGAACTTTGGTAACATAATTGTTAAGGTGTGAACTATTTGCAGTGCACTTAACAACTGATGGCTACACATGATTGTGTAGTGACATCACGGTTAAAACCCTTCTTTGCAACATGTGGCCCCTTTCAGTTTTATTTTCAAGGAAAGGGTTCAATGACTTTTTTCTTTTGGAAGAAGAAAGACTTGCATTTCCATCTTAGAAAATCGAGAACTGGTTTCTTGCCTTTTTTCTTTTTTTGTCTTCAGCTCCTCGTCCTACTGGTTACTAATTCACATGTCCAGTCACTTCAGATTCATGGTGCTAACCCTTTGCCTTGTTCAAGGCTCTGACTTTAATTATTCCATAATCCCTTCTGTGAAGGAGGTTTCTCTCCACGCTCATCTAGCGAGGAAGGAACCGACCCTCCTTTATGTGAACTTGGAGACAGAGGCCAAGGTGAAGCCTCGGTGCCCCTCCACACCAGTGAGCTGCAGAAGGGCTGCAGAGTCCTGTGAATCTTTGGCTCCCCTCCTGGCTCCCTCCGGAGTTGGCATTGCCTGCACGGAGGAGCCCAGCTCCTTACAATCGAATTGGTGAAGTCTCCTGAAGCCGGCTGAAGGATAAGACTGGCCGGAAAGGACATCAGCAAGCAGTGTGCTCCAAAAGTGGGTGGCAGAAACACTCAGAAGAAGAAAACCTTTCCGTTTCTCTTGTTTTCTCTTTATCTTCTCTCCCTTCCTTTTCCTTTCCTTAGATGGTACAGAGCCTGTCCACCCCCCATGGTGGCTGTTTTTCTCCTCAGAGCCCCAGGACAGAGCTGTATCTCTTAGTTGTAGGTCAACCCATGGGGGTTCTTTGCCTGGAGTCCCACGGCAGTTTATTCACATCTCTTTCATTCAAATGATTTCAGTAGTGTAATTTATCTGTTTAGGCATATCTGTCTTCCTTGCAGACCCCCAACATTTCAAGACCTTTGGGCACATAGTAGATGCTTAAGTACTTGAGTGAATCCGTGAAGATCTTTTGTTGAATACGATCTAAATAAATACAATACCTACTCAGCACACGAATGCAGGCACTTGAGAGAGAGTTTGGTGTCTGCTGAAGCAGGCTGTGGACCAGCTTAGGGGCTCAGTGCCAAAGTGACCCAATAGATTTAGACAAAATGAACGAGATAATTAACTTCAATTTTGCAATTCATGGAGAACAGGAGCAGGATATCTAGGTGTGAATCGGGACTTGATCATTCTTGTTGCATCTTTGGAAAATCCAGTCCTTTTTCTTTCTATGGAAACGTGACTGGCCAAGAGAGTGAACGGAGGACTGGCTTTTAGAAAGGCAATTTTGTCACAGGAAGTCCTGGAGGAAAATATATGGAAGGAGAGCTGCTAGAAACATGGCAGAGACGTTTTGTGTAGAAACCCTAAAATGTGGGTTTACATGCTGTCTGAAAGAGTTGTAACCCAACTTTTCTCCACTACAGATTTGAGCAGCTTTTAAGTATCTAGGTATACAAAAGGATTAGAAAGGAAAATAGATCCAACTGAAAGGAATTTCGGATGGAACAATGAAATGATGCTGAAGTAAGCCAGCGCACTGAAAAGAGTTTCAGAAAGACCTGCAGTCTCTAAAGGCAGTGGGCAATGTATCCATCAGGTTTCAAGTAGAAAGGGAAATGGGAACAATTGTCTGTCATCTCATGTCCAGGAGATGACAAGCAACAGTCTCTCAGAGAAGAAAAAGATTTCTTTCCAACCGGTCGAACCAGCCACCTGGGCCAGGCCCCTTTCAAGTGGACGAGTTCCAGAGGAGAGAGCCCCGGGGCCTGCCGCCAAGTTTCCTGGGGCGTGTGCTGGGCCCCCTCAGAGGACCAGGCAGCCTGGCAGCCTGTGTGCCAGAGCTGAGATCTGGCGGCCTCCCACACCCGGTTCCCTGTCCTGCCCCGTCCTCCCGAGGGAGGCCGATGGTCCTGGCAGTGGCGAGTGGGGTGGGGCTGGCTGTGAAGCTTTCCTGGGATGCCCCGGGAGAGGGCGCCGGGGGATGGGCTGCCCCTGGCCAGGTCTGAGGCACTGACCCAGCTCAGGGCTGTCGGGGGCGGAGAGAGAAGCCCCTCCGCCTCTTCCCTGAAGCTTCTTATGGCTGGCCAAATCCTTCACAAGACAGGTTCGCTGGAGAAAATAATACCCAGCTTCAGAACACGTGTACAGGGGAGAAACCCGCGAAACTGAGTCTCTCAACACAATGGCAGAGATTCTCCTCCTATCTCCAGCTGCAGACAAAGGAGGATGTTGGGGGTGCGGTTTGGGCATGTGAGACTGGAGAAGACAATTGTCATGGAGAGGGACATGTAGACGATTGGATTGTCTGAACCGGTTCCCCTGCAGTGGGGTCAGGCCCGGAAGGGACAGCACGGAGGTGACCATGAAGGGGCCTCTCCGTGGTGTGGCTGGCCCCGGGGGGCCGCGCCTGGGGATGGGGATGGAGGGGGGGAAGTGGGATGGCCTGTGAGTTGGCAGCAGTGGTGGATGCAGATACTCAGAGGTCAGGGATCTCTCACTCTTTCCCTGCCTGTCTGTCTGTCTGTCTCTCACTCTCTCTCTCTCTCTCTCTCTCTTTCTCTCTCGGGGACCTGAGGAGAAGAGGTGGGCGAGCCCTGCCCGCCTCGCCTACCTGCCTTCCTCTCCCCTGGCCCCTTCTTTCTCCGGCTGCTTTGAGTGCCCTGTGGGCTTGGGTTCAACCCCTGAGGCCAAGGGCGCATGCGCCACCCGCCACCGCCAGGGCCTAGGGCGGGCCTCGGGGGTCCTCAGTGAAGGCCCCGCCCACCCGCCAGGCCAGGCCAGTCCCAGCTGAAGAAGGAACGCCAACGCCCTGCTGGACTTGGCTTCAGCTGTTGTCTCCCTCCCATCCCCCACTTGCAATCAGCTGGCCGGCCGCTTCCCTTCTTTGGAAGCGGTGGTCTGGACCTGGTGGCCAAAGGCCGACTGGGGTGCCAGGTCAAGGCTCTGCCTCGGCCAGCTGCTTTTGCCCGGGCCTCATTTCTTCCTGGAAAGGCAAAACCACGGCCTCACCCCACGCCCGCACTTGTCGACTCCAGCCAGGTGGAGGAAAGGCTCTGTGGAATCCGAAGGGCCGAGACAGGCTTATGGCCAAGCAGTGAGTGAGGCCCCAGCAGGCCGCCGGCTTGGGGAGCCGCTGCCACACGGGCAGGCCCTTCCGGCGACGGGTCCCAGCATCATCTCTGGAGTCGGGAGGGCCTGGCCTTCCTAGTGCCCAGGCCACGGCTCTGAGGAGAAATCCGTGTTGGAGGGCACGCGTGAGGCCCTCGGCCTGAGGGCGCTGGTGCCACGCCGGGGGCGAATGGAAGGCTGGCTGGGCTCGCCTTCTTTGTCCAAAGGAGGCTGGCCAACCAGCCCAACCGGCCACCTGGGCCAGGCCACTTTCAAGTGGACAAGATCCGGGGGAAAGGGCCCTGGGGCCTGCCGCCAAGTCCCCTGGGGCGTGTGCTGGGCCCCCTCAGAGGAGGGAGCCACCTGGCAACCTGTGTGCCAGACCTTAGATCTGGCGGCCTGCCACACCCGGCTCCCTGCCCTGCCCACGCCTGCCTCCATCCACTCCACGGAGGACGATGGTGTTGGCAGTGCGAGCGGAGATAGTCGTTAGAGACTTCACTTGGAGTTGTAGTCCAAGAGCATCACAGAAGAGCACTGAGCTTGGGCTCGGCCATTTATCCGCTTTGTAACCTGGCTGAGTTTTCTAGCCACTGTACCCAGTCTCTTCATCTAGCAAATGGTGCAAAGAACAACATTGACTACGTCGGGATGCTTTCAGGGTCATGTGAGTTAAGATATGTTCCAGCACAGAGTTTACATTCAGGGTGCAGTCCTTGGCTCAGTAGAAGTGTTCGCTGCTGTTCTTATGATTTTCATTATTTCACGTCCTTATCTTCCTCGTGAGTTCCCTGTCAAACCAACCACGATCCACGGTGTCAGCAGTTTGATTCCAGGTCCCTGCTTCAAGGCCTGCAGAGGGAACCTCGTGCTCATAACCTCCTGTTTTTCTCCCAGTCTCTGGAGGGATGCATTGACCTCTAGCTTGTCTGCACTGAGGCACGGAATGGGGTCCCACACCCAACCCCGCGTCTCCTCCTTTTCATATCTGATGCTTTGGGAAGACTGCTTACTGTTCACTCGGTGGACTATACTCCCTGACATGAGCAACGCACGGGAGAGAGGCGGTAGGAAACACTGATCCATGTAGGGCTCTGAGTTGACCATAACACAGAGTACAGTTGATCAAGGGCCGAGGTAGGGTTCCTTAAGGCAAAGATCTGCCGAGATGAGGGTGTTCTGATGTGACGCCGCCTGAAAATAAAGCAAACACATAAAAGCATATGTAGTGGTCAAAGGGAAAGCACGCCACTAAAAGAATTGATCCCATGAAATACACTATTCTATTTGTTTATGTATCAAATGACTGATAGGAAAGAGCCAGGCGTAGAGATAGTAGACTTGATCAATGTCATAGAGAATTCTTTTAACAGTTGTTCATGCCTTGTGTTTTACATCATTGATTAGGGGAGTATTTTCGTCTTTTCCTTTCCTAGTGTCTCCATCTTTCTCAACTTTTCCAGGAGACATATTTACATTATCCTCTAAAATGTTAGGGAAATTTTAAAAAAGTTATGACACATTGGAAGTTGTTGATTTTGTATATGGGAGGAGCACTAGATTGCAAGTGAATTAGTGATCATTAGAGTTTTAGTTTGGTAAAAGACGGTAGTTGGAGTTGATACCAGGATGTTTGTAACCCAGTTTTTACTTCATTATTTGGTGTAGTTTTCCAAATGCCAGAGCCGGTCATTTTTAATGTAATAACTTGTCTCATTTTAGAATATGTGTTCTTGGAGAGGGTGATGCAGGTAAGTAGAAAATAATTTAATGTAGTGACTTGTTTTTCTCCAATGGATCTCTTATAAACCCAACAGCCATATAGCATTCTTTTGTCCAAATGACCTGATGGCACTTTCTTAACTTTTCTTGCTGTGACTCTAGCAATCTAGGGTCACACCACCTTCTCTCTCCTAGTCATGCTTTCAGTTGTAAGAGTGATATTGTCAATAGTACAGTGAGCAATTGGCACACACTCTACTCTTTTCTTACATGTATATATATGTATATGTGTGTGTGTCTATATTTCTCAACTGCGAACTTTGGTAACATAATTGTTAAGGTGTGAACTATTTGCAGTGCACTTAACAACTGATGGCTACACATGATTGTGTAGTGACATCACGGTTAAAACCCTTCTTTGCAACATGTGGCCCCTTTCAGTTTTATTTTCAAGGAAAGGGTTCAATGACTTTTTTCTTTTGGAAGAAGAAAGACTTGCATTTCCATCTTAGAAAATCGAGAACTGGTTTCTTGCCTTTTTTCTTTTTTTGTCTTCAGCTCCTCGTCCTACTGGTTACTAATTCACATGTCCAGTCACTTCAGATTCATGGTGCTAACCCTTTGCCTTGTTCAAGGCTCTGACTTTAATTATTCCATAATCCCTTCTGTGAAGGAGGTTTCTCTCCACGCTCATCTAGCGAGGAAGGAACCGACCCTCCTTTATGTGAACTTGGAGACAGAGGCCAAGGTGAAGCCTCGGTGCCCCTCCACACCAGTGAGCTGCAGAAGGGCTGCAGAGTCCTGTGAATCTTTGGCTCCCCTCCTGGCTCCCTCCGGAGTTGGCATTGCCTGCACGGAGGAGCCCAGCTCCTTACAATCGAATTGGTGAAGTCTCCTGAAGCCGGCTGAAGGATAAGACTGGCCGGAAAGGACATCAGCAAGCAGTGTGCTCCAAAAGTGGGTGGCAGAAACACTCAGAAGAAGAAAACCTTTCCGTTTCTCTTGTTTTCTCTTTATCTTCTCTCCCTTCCTTTTCCTTTCCTTAGATGGTACAGAGCCTGTCCACCCCCCATGGTGGCTGTTTTTCTCCTCAGAGCCCCAGGACAGAGCTGTATCTCTTAGTTGTAGGTCAACCCATGGGGGTTCTTTGCCTGGAGTCCCACGGCAGTTTATTCACATCTCTTTCATTCAAATGATTTCAGTAGTGTAATTTATCTGTTTAGGCATATCTGTCTTCCTTGCAGACCCCCAACATTTCAAGACCTTTGGGCACATAGTAGATGCTTAAGTACTTGAGTGAATCCGTGAAGATCTTTTGTTGAATACGATCTAAATAAATACAATACCTACTCAGCACACGAATGCAGGCACTTGAGAGAGAGTTTGGTGTCTGCTGAAGCAGGCTGTGGACCAGCTTAGGGGCTCAGTGCCAAAGTGACCCAATAGATTTAGACAAAATGAACGAGATAATTAACTTCAATTTTGCAATTCATGGAGAACAGGAGCAGGATATCTAGGTGTGAATCGGGACTTGATCATTCTTGTTGCATCTTTGGAAAATCCAGTCCTTTTTCTTTCTATGGAAACGTGACTGGCCAAGAGAGTGAACGGAGGACTGGCTTTTAGAAAGGCAATTTTGTCACAGGAAGTCCTGGAGGAAAATATATGGAAGGAGAGCTGCTAGAAACATGGCAGAGACGTTTTGTGTAGAAACCCTAAAATGTGGGTTTACATGCTGTCTGAAAGAGTTGTAACCCAACTTTTCTCCACTACAGATTTGAGCAGCTTTTAAATATCTAGGTATACAAAAGGATTAGAAAGGAAAATAGATCCAACTGAAAGGAATTTCGGATGGAACAATGAAATGATGCTGAAGTAAGCCAGCGCACTGAAAAGAGTTTCAGAAAGACCTGCAGTCTCTAAAGGCAGTGGGCAATGTATCCATCAGGTTTCAAGTAGAAAGGGAAATGGGAACAATTGTCTGTCATCTCATGTCCAGGAGATGACAAGCAACAGTCTCTCAGAGAAGAAAAAGATTTCTTTCCAACCGGTCGAACCAGCCACCTGGGCCAGGCCCCTTTCAAGTGGACGAGTTCCAGAGGAGAGAGCCCCGGGGCCTGCCGCCAAGTTTCCTGGGGCGTGTGCTGGGCCCCCTCAGAGGACCAGGCAGCCTGGCAGCCTGTGTGCCAGAGCTGAGATCTGGCGGCCTCCCACACCCGGTTCCCTGTCCTGCCCCGTCCTCCCGAGGGAGGCCGATGGTCCTGGCAGTGGCGAGTGGGGTGGGGCTGGCTGTGAAGCTTTCCTGGGATGCCCCGGGAGAGGGCGCCGGGGGATGGGCTGCCCCTGGCCAGGTCTGAGGCACTGACCCAGCTCAGGGCTGTCGGGGGCGGAGAGAGAAGCCCCTCCGCCTCTTCCCTGAAGCTTCTTATGGCTGGCCAAATCCTTCACAAGACAGGTTCGCTGGAGAAAATAATACCCAGCTTCAGAACACGTGTACAGGGGAGAAACCCGCGAAACTGAGTCTCTCAACACAATGGCAGAGATTCTCCTCCTATCTCCAGCTGCAGACAAAGGAGGATGTTGGGGGTGCGGTTTGGGCATGTGAGACTGGAGAAGACAATTGTCATGGAGAGGGACATGTAGACGATTGGATTGTCTGAACCGGTTCCCCTGCAGTGGGGTCAGGCCCGGAAGGGACAGCACGGAGGTGACCATGAAGGGGCCTCTCCGTGGTGTGGCTGGCCCCGGGGGGCCGCGCCTGGGGATGGGGATGGAGGGGGGGAAGTGGGATGGCCTGTGAGTTGGCAGCAGTGGTGGATGCAGATACTCAGAGGTCAGGGATCTCTCACTCTTTCCCTGCCTGTCTGTCTGTCTGTCTCTCACTCTCTCTCTCTCTCTCTCTTTCTCTCTCGGGGACCTGAGGAGAAGAGGTGGGCGAGCCCTGCCCGCCTCGCCTACCTGCCTTCCTCTCCCCTGGCCCCTTCTTTCTCCGGCTGCTTTGAGTGCCCTGTGGGCTTGGGTTCAACCCCTGAGGCCAAGGGCGCATGCGCCACCCGCCACCGCCAGGGCCTAGGGCGGGCCTCGGGGGTCCTCAGTGAAGGCCCCGCCCACCCGCCAGGCCAGGCCAGTCCCAGCTGAAGAAGGAACGCCAACGCCCTGCTGGACTTGGCTTCAGCTGTTGTCTCCCTCCCATCCCCCACTTGCAATCAGCTGGCCGGCCGCTTCCCTTCTTTGGAAGCGGTGGTCTGGACCTGGTGGCCAAAGGCCGACTGGGGTGCCAGGTCAAGGCTCTGCCTCGGCCAGCTGCTTTTGCCCGGGCCTCATTTCTTCCTGGAAAGGCAAAACCACGGCCTCACCCCACGCCTGCACTTGTCGACTCCAGCCAGGTGGAGGAAAGGCTCTGTGGAATCCGAAGGGCCGAGACAGGCTTATGGCCAAGCAGTGAGTGAGGCCCCAGCAGGCCGCCGGCTTGGGGAGCCGCTGCCACACGGGCAGGCCCTTCCGGCGACGGGTCCCAGCATCATCTCTGGAGTCGGGAGGGCCTGGCCTTCCTAGTGCCCAGGCCACGGCTCTGAGGAGAAATCCGCGTTGGAGGGCACGCGTGAGGCCCTCGGCCTGAGGGCGCTGGTGCCACGCCGGGGGCGACTGGAAGGCTGGCTGGGCTCGCCTGCTTTGTCCAAAGGAGGCTGGCCAACCAGCCCAACCGGCCACCTGGGCCAGGCCCCTTTCAAGTGGACAAGATCCGGGGGAAAGGGCCCTGGGGCCTGCCGCCAAGTCCCCTGGGGCGTGTGCTGGGCCCCCTCAGAGGAGGGAGCCACCTGGCAACCTGTGTGCCAGACCTTAGATCTGGCGGCCTGCCACACCCGGCTCCCTGCCCTGCCCACACCTGCCTCCATCCACTCCACGGAGGACGATGGTGTTGGCAGTGCGAGCGGAGATAGTCGTTAGAGACTTCACTTGGAGTTGTAGTCCAAGAGCATCACAGAGGAGCACTGAGCTTGGGCTCGGCCATTTATCCGCTTTGTAACCTGGCTGAGTTTTCTAGCCACTGTACCCAGTCTCTTCATCTAGCAAATGGTGCAAAGAACAACATTGACTACGTCGGGATGCTTTCAGGGTCATGTGAGTTAAGATATGTTCCAGCACAGAGTTTACATTCAGGGTGCAGTCCTTGGCTCAGTAGAAGTGTTCGCTGCTGTTCTTATGATTTTCATTATTTCACGTCCTTATCTTCCTCGTGAGTTCCCTGTCAAACCAACCACGATCCACGGTGTCAGCAGTTTGATTCCAGGTCCCTGCTTCAAGGCCTGCAGAGGGAACCTCGTGCTCATAACCTCCTGTTTTTCTCCCAGTCTCTGGAGGGATGCATTGACCTCTAGCTTGTCTGCACTGAGGCACGGAATGGGGTCCCACACCCAACCCCGCGTCTCCTCCTTTTCATATCTGATGCTTTGGGAAGACTGCTTACTGTTCACTCGGTGGACTATACTCCCTGACATGAGCAACGCACGGGAGAGAGGCGGTAGGAAACACTGATCCATGTAGGGCTCTGAGTTGACCATAACACAGAGTACAGTTGATCAAGGGCCGAGGTAGGGTTCCTTAAGGCAAAGATCTGCCGAGATGAGGGTGTTCTGATGTGACGCCGCCTGAAAATAAAGCAAACACATAAAAGCATATGTAGTGGTCAAAGGGAAAGCACGCCACTAAAAGAATTGATCCCATGAAATACACTATTCTATTTGTTTATGTATCAAATGACTGATAGGAAAGAGCCAGGCGTAGAGATAGTAGACTTGATCAATGTCATAGAGAATTCTTTTAACAGTTGTTCATGCCTTGTGTTTTACATCATTGATTAGGGGAGTATTTTCGTCTTTTCCTTTCCTAGTGTCTCCATCTTTCTCAACTTTTCCAGGAGACATATTTACATTATCCTCTAAAATGTTAGGGAAATTTTAAAAAAGTTATGACACATTGGAAGTTGTTGATTTTGTATATGGGAGGAGCACTAGATTGCAAGTGAATTAGTGATCATTAGAGTTTTAGTTTGGTAAAAGACGGTAGTTGGAGTTGATACCAGGATGTTTGTAACCCAGTTTTTACTTCATTATTTGGTGTAGTTTTCCAAATGCCAGAGCCGGTCATTTTTAATGTAATAACTTGTCTCATTTTAGAATATGTGTTCTTGGAGAGGGTGATGCAGGTAAGTAGAAAATAATTTAATGTAGTGACTTGTTTTTCTCCAATGGATCTCTTATAAACCCAACAGCCATATAGCATTCTTTTGTCCAAATGACCTGATGGCAC
Source organism: Diceros bicornis minor (assembly GCF_020826845.1). Lineage (NCBI taxonomy): Eukaryota > Metazoa > Chordata > Mammalia > Perissodactyla > Rhinocerotidae > Diceros > Diceros bicornis. The sequence continues at coordinate 48,140 of NW_026691446.1, forward strand.
TTTCTTAACTTTTCTTGCTGTGACTCTAGCAATCTAGGGTCACACCACCTTCTCTCTCCTAGTCATGCTTTCAGTTGTAAGAGTGATATTGTCAATAGTACAGTGAGCAATTGGCACACACTCTACTCTTTTCTTACATGTATATATATGTATATGTGTGTGTGTCTATATTTCTCAACTGCGAACTTTGGTAACATAATTGTTAAGGTGTGAACTATTTGCAGTGCACTTAACAACTGATGGCTACACATGATTGTGTAGTGACATCACGGTTAAAACCCTTCTTTGCAACATGTGGCCCCTTTCAGTTTTATTTTCAAGGAAAGGGTTCAATGACTTTTTTCTTTTGGAAGAAGAAAGACTTGCATTTCCATCTTAGAAAATCGAGAACTGGTTTCTTGCCTTTTTTCTTTTTTTGTCCTCAGCTCCTCGTCCTACTGGTTACTAATTCACATGTCCAGTCACTTCAGATTCATGGTGCTAACCCTTTGCCTTGTTCAAGGCTCTGACTTTAATTATTCCATAATCCCTTCTGTGAAGGAGGTTTCTCTCCACGCTCATCTAGCGAGGAAGGAACCGACCCTCCTTTATGTGAACTTGGAGACAGAGGCCAAGGTGAAGCCTCGGTGCCCCTCCACACCAGTGAGCTGCAGAAGGGCTGCAGAGTCCTGTGAATCTTTGGCTCCCCTCCTGGCTCCCTCCGGAGTTGGCATTGCCTGCACGGAGGAGCCCAGCTCCTTACAATCGAATTGGTGAAGTCTCCTGAAGCCGGCTGAAGGATAAGACTGGCCGGAAAGGACATCAGCAAGCAGTGTGCTCCAAAAATGGGTGGCAGAAACACTCAGAAGAAGAAAACCTTTCCGTTTCTCTTGTTTTCTCTTTATCTTCTCTCCCTTCCTTTTCCTTTCCTTAGATGGTACAGAGCCTGTCCACCCCCCATGGTGGCTGTTTTTCTCCTCAGAGCCCCAGGACAGAGCTGTATCTCTTAGTTGTAGGTCAACCCATGGGGGTTCTTTGCCTGGAGTCCCACGGCAGTTTATTCACATCTCTTTCATTCAAATGATTTCAGTAGTGTAATTTATCTGTTTAGGCATATCTGTCTTCCTTGCAGACCCCCAACATTTCAAGACCTTTGGGCACATAGTAGATGCTTAAGTACTTGAGTGAATCCGTGAAGATCTTTTGTTGAATACGATCTAAATAAATACAATACCTACTCAGCACACGAATGCAGGCACTTGAGAGAGAGTTTGGTGTCTGCTGAAGCAGGCTGTGGACCAGCTTAGGGGCTCAGTGCCAAAGTGACCCAATAGATTTAGACAAAATGAACGAGATAATTAACTTCAATTTTGCAATTCATGGAGAACAGGAGCAGGATATCTAGGTGTGAATCGGGACTTGATCATTCTTGTTGCATCTTTGGAAAATCCAGTCCTTTTTCTTTCTATGGAAACGTGACTGGCCAAGAGAGTGAACGGAGGACTGGCTTTTAGAAAGGCAATTTTGTCACAGGAAGTCCTGGAGGAAAATATATGGAAGGAGAGCTGCTAGAAACATGGCAGAGACGTTTTGTGTAGAAACCCTAAAATGTGGGTTTACATGCTGTCTGAAAGAGTTGTAACCCAACTTTTCTCCACTACAGATTTGAGCACCTTTTAAATATCTAGGTATACAAAAGGATTAGAAAGGAAAATAGATCCAACTGAAAGGAATTTCGGATGGAACAATGAAATGATGCTGAAGTGAGCCAGCGCACTGAAAAGAGTTTCAGAAAGACCTGCAGTCTCTAAAGGCAGTGGGCAATGTATCCATCAGGTTTCAAGTAGAAAGGGAAATGGGAACAATTGTCTGTCATCTCATGTCCAGGAGATGACAAGCAACAGTCTCTCAGAGAAGAAAAAGATTTCTTTCCAACCGGTCGAACCAGCCACCTGGGCCAGGCCCCTTTCAAGTGGACGAGTTCCAGAGGAGAGAGCCCCGGGGCCTGCCGCCAAGTTTCCTGGGGCGTGTGCTGGGCCCCCTCAGAGGACCAGGCAGCCTGGCAGCCTGTGTGCCAGAGCTGAGATCTGGCGGCCTCCCACACCCGGTTCCCTGTCCTGCCCCGTCCTCCCGAGGGAGGCCGATGGTCCTGGCAGTGGCGAGTGGGGTGGGGCTGGCTGTGAAGCTTTCCTGGGATGCCCCGGGAGAGGGCGCCGGGGGATGGGCTGCCCCTGGCCAGGTCTGGGGCACTGACCCAGCTCAGGGTTGTCGGGGGCGGAGAGAGAAGCCCCTCCGCCTCTTCCCTGAAGCTTCTTATGGCTGGCCAAATCCTTCACAAGACAGGTTCGCTGGAGAAAATAATACCCAGCTTCAGAACACGTGTACAGGGGAGAAACCCGCAAAACTGAGTCTCTCAACACAATGGCAGAGATTCTCCTCCTATCTCCAGCTGCAGACAAAGGAGGATGTTGGGGGTGCGGTTTGGGCATGTGAGACTGGAGAAGACAATTGTCATGGAGAGGGACATGTAGACGATTGGATTGTCTGAACCGGTTCCCCTGCAGTGGGGTCAGGCCCGGAAGGGACAGCACGGAGGTGACCATGAAGGGGCCTCTCCGTGGTGTGGCTGGCCCCGGGGGGCCGCGCCTGGGGATGGGGATGGAGGGGGGGAAGTGGGATGGCCTGTGAGTTGGCAGCAGTGGTGGATGCAGATACTCAGAGGTCAGGGATCTCTCACTCTTTCCCTGCCTGTCTGTCTGTCTGTCTCTCACTCTCTCTCTCTCTCTCTCTCTTTCTCTCTCGGGGACCTGAGGAGAAGAGGTGGGCGAGCCCTGCCCGCCTCGCCTACCTGCCTTCCTCTCCCCTGGCCCCTTCTTTCTCCGGCTGCTTTGAGTGCCCTGTGGGCTTGGGTTCAACCCCTGAGGCCAAGGGCGCATGCGCCACCCGCCACCGCCGGGGCCTAGGGCGGGCCTCGGGGGTCCTCAGTGAAGGCCCCGCCCACCCGCCAGGCCAGGCCAGTCCCAGCTGAAGAAGGAACGCCAACGCCCTGCTGGACTTGGCTTCAGCTGTTGTCTCCCTCCCATCCCCCACTTGCAATCAGCTGGCCGGCCGCTTCCCTTCTTTGGAAGCGGTGGTCTGGACCTGGTGGCCAAAGGCCGACTGGGGTGCCAGGTCAAGGCTCTGCCTCGGCCAGCTGCTTTTGCCCGGGCCTCATTTCTTCCTGGAAAGGCAAAACCACGGCCTCACCCCACGCCCGCACTTGTCGACTCCAGCCAGGTGGAGGAAAGGCTCTGTGGAATCCGAAGGGCCGAGACAGGCTTATGGCCAAGCAGTGAGTGAGGCCCCAGCAGGCCGCCGGCTTGGGGAGCCGCTGCCACACGGGCAGGCCCTTCCGGCGACGGGTCCCAGCATCATCTCTGGAGTCGGGAGGGCCTGGCCTTCCTAGTGCCCAGGCCACGGCTCTGAGGAGAAATCCGCGTTGGAGGGCACGCGTGAGGCCCTCGGCCTGAGGGCGCTGGTGCCACGCCGGGGGCGACTGGAAGGCTGGCTGGGCTCGCCTGCTTTGTCCAAAGGAGGCTGGCCAACCAGCCCAACCGGCCACCTGGGCCAGGCCCCTTTCAAGTGGACAAGATCCGGGGGAAAGGGCCCTGGGGCCTGCCGCCAAGTCCCCTGGGGCGTGTGCTGGGCCCCCTCAGAGGAGGGAGCCACCTGGCAACCTGTGTGCCAGACCTTAGATCTGGCGGCCTGCCACACCCGGCTCCCTGCCCTGCCCACGCCTGCCTCCATCCACTCCACGGAGGACGATGGTGTTGGCAGTGCGAGCGGAGATAGTCGTTAGAGACTTCACTTGGAGTTGTAGTCCAAGAGCATCACAGAGGAGCACTGAGCTTGGGCTCGGCCATTTATCCGCTTTGTAACCTGGCTGAGTTTTCTAGCCACTGTACCCAGTCTCTTCATCTAGCAAATGGTGCAAAGAACAACATTGACTACGTCGGGATGCTTTCAGGGTCATGTGAGTTAAGATATGTTCCAGCACAGAGTTTACATTCAGGGTGCAGTCCTTGGCTCAGTAGAAGTGTTCGCTGCTGTTCTTATGATTTTCATTATTTCACGTCCTTATCTTCCTCGTGAGTTCCCTGTCAAACCAACCACGATCCACGGTGTCAGCAGTTTGATTCCAGGTCCCTGCTTCAAGGCCTGCAGAGGGAACCTCGTGCTCATAACCTCCTGTTTTTCTCCCAGTCTCTGGAGGGATGCATTGACCTCTAGCTTGTCTGCACTGAGGCACGGAATGGGGTCCCACACCCAACCCCGCGTCTCCTCCTTTTCATATCTGATGCTTTGGGAAGACTGCTTACTGTTCACTCGGTGGACTATACTCCCTGACATGAGCAACGCACGGGAGAGAGGCGGTAGGAAACACTGATCCATGTAGGGCTCTGAGTTGACCATAACACAGAGTACAGTTGATCAAGGGCCGAGGTAGGGTTCCTTAAGGCAAAGATCTGCCGAGATGAGGGTGTTCTGATGTGACGCCGCCTGAAAATAAAGCAAACACATAAAAGCATATGTAGTGGTCAAAGGGAAAGCACGCCACTAAAAGAATTGATCCCATGAAATACACTATTCTATTTGTTTATGTATCAAATGACTGATAGGAAAGAGCCAGGCGTAGAGATAGTAGACTTGATCAATGTCATAGAGAATTCTTTTAACAGTTGTTCATGCCTTGTGTTTTACATCATTGATTAGGGGAGTATTTTCGTCTTTTCCTTTCCTAGTGTCTCCATCTTTCTCAACTTTTCCAGGAGACATATTTACATTATCCTCTAAAATGTTAGGGAAATTTTAAAAAAGTTATGACACATTGGAAGTTGTTGATTTTGTATATGGGAGGAGCACTAGATTGCAAGTGAATTAGTGATCATTAGAGTTTTAGTTTGGTAAAAGACGGTAGTTGGAGTTGATACCAGGATGTTTGTAACCCAGTTTTTACTTCATTATTTGGTGTAGTTTTCCAAATGCCAGAGCCGGTCATTTTTAATGTAATAACTTGTCTCATTTTAGAATATGTGTTCTTGGAGAGGGTGATGCAGGTAAGTAGAAAATAATTTAATGTAGTGACTTGTTTTTCTCCAATGGATCTCTTATAAACCCAACAGCCATATAGCATTCTTTTGTCCAAATGACCTGATGGCACTTTCTTAACTTTTCTTGCTGTGACTCTAGCAATCTAGGGTCACACCACCTTCTCTCTCCTAGTCATGCTTTCAGTTGTAAGAGTGATATTGTCAATAGTACAGTGAGCAATTGGCACACACTCTACTCTTTTCTTACATGTATATATATGTATATGTGTGTGTGTCTATATTTCTCAACTGCGAACTTTGGTAACATAATTGTTAAGGTGTGAACTATTTGCAGTGCACTTAACAACTGATGGCTACACATGATTGTGTAGTGACATCACGGTTAAAACCCTTCTTTGCAACATGTGGCCCCTTTCAGTTTTATTTTCAAGGAAAGGGTTCAATGACTTTTTTCTTTTGGAAGAAGAAAGACTTGCATTTCCATCTTAGAAAATCGAGAACTGGTTTCTTGCCTTTTTTCTTTTTTTGTCCTCAGCTCCTCGTCCTACTGGTTACTAATTCACATGTCCAGTCACTTCAGATTCATGGTGCTAACCCTTTGCCTTGTTCAAGGCTCTGACTTTAATTATTCCATAATCCCTTCTGTGAAGGAGGTTTCTCTCCACGCTCATCTAGCGAGGAAGGAACCGACCCTCCTTTATGTGAACTTGGAGACAGAGGCCAAGGTGAAGCCTCGGTGCCCCTCCACACCAGTGAGCTGCAGAAGGGCTGCAGAGTCCTGTGAATCTTTGGCTCCCCTCCTGGCTCCCTCCGGAGTTGGCATTGCCTGCACGGAGGAGCCCAGCTCCTTACAATCGAATTGGTGAAGTCTCCTGAAGCCGGCTGAAGGATAAGACTGGCCGGAAAGGACATCAGCAAGCAGTGTGCTCCAAAAGTGGGTGGCAGAAACACTCAGAAGAAGAAAACCTTTCCGTTTCTCTTGTTTTCTCTTTATCTTCTCTCCCTTCCTTTTCCTTTCCTTAGATGGTACAGAGCCTGTCCACCCCCCATGGTGGCTGTTTTTCTCCTCAGAGCCCCAGGACAGAGCTGTATCTCTTAGTTGTAGGTCAACCCATGGGGGTTCTTTGCCTGGAGTCCCACGGCAGTTTATTCACATCTCTTTCATTCAAATGATTTCAGTAGTGTAATTTATCTGTTTAGGCATATCTGTCTTCCTTGCAGACCCCCAACATTTCAAGACCTTTGGGCACATAGTAGATGCTTAAGTACTTGAGTGAATCCGTGAAGATCTTTTGTTGAATACGATCTAAATAAATACAATACCTACTCAGCACACGAATGCAGGCACTTGAGAGAGAGTTTGGTGTCTGCTGAAGCAGGCTGTGGACCAGCTTAGGGGCTCAGTGCCAAAGTGACCCAATAGATTTAGACAAAATGAACGAGATAATTAACTTCAATTTTGCAATTCATGGAGAACAGGAGCAGGATATCTAGGTGTGAATCGGGACTTGATCATTCTTGTTGCATCTTTGGAAAATCCAGTCCTTTTTCTTTCTATGGAAACGTGACTGGCCAAGAGAGTGAACGGAGGACTGGCTTTTAGAAAGGCAATTTTGTCACAGGAAGTCCTGGAGGAAAATATATGGAAGGAGAGCTGCTAGAAACATGGCAGAGACGTTTTGTGTAGAAACCCTAAAATGTGGGTTTACATGCTGTCTGAAAGAGTTGTAACCCAACTTTTCTCCACTACAGATTTGAGCACCTTTTAAATATCTAGGTATACAAAAGGATTAGAAAGGAAAATAGATCCAACTGAAAGGAATTTCGGATGGAACAATGAAATGATGCTGAAGTGAGCCAGCGCACTGAAAAGAGTTTCAGAAAGACCTGCAGTCTCTAAAGGCAGTGGGCAATGTATCCATCAGGTTTCAAGTAGAAAGGGAAATGGGAACAATTGTCTGTCATCTCATGTCCAGGAGATGACAAGCAACAGTCTCTCAGAGAAGAAAAAGATTTCTTTCCAACCGGTCGAACCAGCCACCTGGGCCAGGCCCCTTTCAAGTGGACGAGTTCCAGAGGAGAGAGCCCCGGGGCCTGCCGCCAAGTTTCCTGGGGCGTGTGCTGGGCCCCCTCAGAGGACCAGGCAGCCTGGCAGCCTGTGTGCCAGAGCTGAGATCTGGCGGCCTCCCACACCCGGTTCCCTGTCCTGCCCCGTCCTCCCGAGGGAGGCCGATGGTCCTGGCAGTGGCGAGTGGGGTGGGGCTGGCTGTGAAGCTTTCCTGGGATGCCCCGGGAGAGGGCGCCGGGGGATGGGCTGCCCCTGGCCAGGTCTGGGGCACTGACCCAGCTCAGGGCTGTCGGGGGCGGAGAGAGAAGCCCCTCCGCCTCTTCCCTGAAGCTTCTTATGGCTGGCCAAATCCTTCACAAGACAGGTTCGCTGGAGAAAATAATACCCAGCTTCAGAACACGTGTACAGGGGAGAAACCCGCAAAACTGAGTCTCTCAACACAATGGCAGAGATTCTCCTCCTATCTCCAGCTGCAGACAAAGGAGGATGTTGGGGGTGCGGTTTGGGCATGTGAGACTGGAGAAGACAATTGTCATGGAGAGGGACATGTAGACGATTGGATTGTCTGAACCGGTTCCCCTGCAGTGGGGTCAGGCCCGGAAGGGACAGCACGGAGGTGACCATGAAGGGGCCTCTCCGTGGTGTGGCTGGCCCCGGGGGGCCGCGCCTGGGGATGGGGATGGAGGGGGGGAAGTGGGATGGCCTGTGAGTTGGCAGCAGTGGTGGATGCAGATACTCAGAGGTCAGGGATCTCTCACTCTTTCCCTGCCTGTCTGTCTGTCTGTCTCTCACTCTCTCTCTCTCTCTCTCTCTTTCTCTCTCGGGGACCTGAGGAGAAGAGGTGGGCGAGCCCTGCCCGCCTCGCCTACCTGCCTTCCTCTCCCATGGCCCCTTCTTTCTCCGGCTGCTTTGAGTGCCCTGTGGGCTTGGGTTCAACCCCTGAGGCCAAGGGCGCATGCGCCACCCGCCACCGCCAGGGCCTAGAGCGGGCCTCGGGGGTCCTCAGTGAAGGCCCCGCCCGCCCGCCAGGCCAGGCCAGTCCCAGCTGAAGAAGGAACGCCAACGCCCTGCTGGACTTGGCTTCAGCTGTTGTCTCCCTCCCATCCCCCACTTGCAATCAGCTGGCCGGCCGCTTCCCTTCTTTGGAAGCGGTGGTCTGGACCTGGTGGCCAAAGGCCGACTGGGGTGCCAGGTCAAGGCTCTGCCTCGGCCAGCTGCTTTTGCCCGGGCCTCATTTCTTCCTGGAAAGGCAAAACCACGGCCTCACCCCACGCCCGCACTTGTCGACTCCAGCCAGGTGGAGGAAAGGCTCTGTGGAATCCGAAGGGCCGAGACAGGCTTATGGCCAAGCAGTGAGTGAGGCCCCAGCAGGCCGCCGGCTTGGGGAGCCGCTGCCACACGGGCAGGCCCTTCCGGCGACGGGTCCCAGCATCATCTCTGGAGTCGGGAGGGCCTGGCCTTCCTAGTGCCCAGGCCACGGCTCTGAGGAGAAATCCGCGTTGGAGGGCACGCGTGAGGCCCTCGGCCTGAGGGCGCTGGTGCCACGCCGGGGGCGACTGGAAGGCTGGCTGGGCTCGCCTGCTTTGTCCAAAGGAGGCTGGCCAACCAGCCCAACCGGCCACCTGGGCCAGGCCCCTTTCAAGTGGACAAGATCCGGGGGAAAGGGCCCTGGGGCCTGCCGCCAAGTCCCCTGGGGCGTGTGCTGGGCCCCCTCAGAGGAGGGAGCCACCTGGCAACCTGTGTGCCAGACCTTAGATCTGGCGGCCTGCCACACCCGGCTCCCTGCCCTGCCCACGCCTGCCTCCATCCACTCCACGGAGGACGATGGTGTTGGCAGTGCGAGCGGAGATAGTCGTTAGAGACTTCACTTGGAGTTGTAGTCCAAGAGCATCACAGAGGAGCACTGAGCTTGGGCTCGGCCATTTATCCGCTTTGTAACCTGGCTGAGTTTTCTAGCCACTGTACCCAGTCTCTTCATCTAGCAAATGGTGCAAAGAACAACATTGACTACGTCGGGATGCTTTCAGGGTCATGTGAGTTAAGATATGTTCCAGCACAGAGTTTACATTCAGGGTGCAGTCCTTGGCTCAGTAGAAGTGTTCGCTGCTGTTCTTATGATTTTCATTATTTCACGTCCTTATCTTCCTCGTGAGTTCCCTGTCAAACCAACCACGATCCACGGTGTCAGCAGTTTGATTCCAGGTCCCTGCTTCAAGGCCTGCAGAGGGAACCTCGTGCTCATAACCTCCTGTTTTTCTCCCAGTCTCTGGAGGGATGCATTGACCTCTAGCTTGTCTGCACTGAGGCACGGAATGGGGTCCCACACCCAACCCCGCGTCTCCTCCTTTTCATATCTGATGCTTTGGGAAGACTGCTTACTGTTCACTCGGTGGACTATACTCCCTGACATGAGCAACGCACGGGAGAGAGGCGGTAGGAAACACTGATCCATGTAGGGCTCTGAGTTGACCATAACACAGAGTACAGTTGATCAAGGGCCGAGGTAGGGTTCCTTAAGGCAAAGATCTGCCGAGATGAGGGTGTTCTGATGTGACGCCGCCTGAAAATAAAGCAAACACATAAAAGCATATGTAGTGGTCAAAGGGAAAGCACGCCACTAAAAGAATTGATCCCATGAAATACACTATTCTATTTGTTTATGTATCAAATGACTGATAGGAAAGAGCCAGGCGTAGAGATAGTAGACTTGATCAATGTCATAGAGAATTCTTTTAACAGTTGTTCATGCCTTGTGTTTTACATCATTGATTAGGGGAGTATTTTCGTCTTTTCCTTTCCTAGTGTCTCCATCTTTCTCAACTTTTCCAGGAGACATATTTACATTATCCTCTAAAATGTTAGGGAAATTTTAAAAAAGTTATGACACATTGGAAGTTGTTGATTTTGTATATGGGAGGAGCACTAGATTGCAAGTGAATTAGTGATCATTAGAGTTTTAGTTTGGTAAAAGACGGTAGTTGGAGTTGATACCAGGATGTTTGTAACCCAGTTTTTACTTCATTATTTGGTGTAGTTTTCCAAATGCCAGAGCCGGTCATTTTTAATGTAATAACTTGTCTCATTTTAGAATATGTGTTCTTGGAGAGGGTGATGCAGGTAAGTAGAAAATAATTTAATGTAGTGACTTGTTTTTCTCCAATGGATCTCTTATAAACCCAACAGCCATATAGCATTCTTTTGTCCAAATGACCTGATGGCACTTTCTTAACTTTTCTTGCTGTGACTCTAGCAATCTAGGGTCACACCACCTTCTCTCTCCTAGTCATGCTTTCAGTTGTAAGAGTGATATTGTCAATAGTACAGTGAGCAATTGGCACACACTCTACTCTTTTCTTACATGTATATATATGTATATGTGTGTGTGTCTATATTTCTCAACTGCGAACTTTGGTAACATAATTGTTAAGGTGTGAACTATTTGCAGTGCACTTAACAACTGATGGCTACACATGATTGTGTAGTGACATCACGGTTAAAACCCTTCTTTGCAACATGTGGCCCCTTTCAGTTTTATTTTCAAGGAAAGGGTTCAATGACTTTTTTCTTTTGGAAGAAGAAAGACTTGCATTTCCATCTTAGAAAATCGAGAACTGGTTTCTTGCCTTTTTTCTTTCTTTGTCCTCAGCTCCTCGTCCTACTGGTTACTAATTCACATGTCCAGTCACTTCAGATTCATGGTGCTAACCCTTTGCCTTGTTCAAGGCTCTGACTTTAATTATTCCATAATCCCTTCTGTGAAGGAGGTTTCTCTCCACGCTCATCTAGCGAGGAAGGAACCGACCCTCCTTTATGTGAACTTGGAGACAGAGGCCAAGGTGAAGCCTCGGTGCCCCTCCACACCAGTGAGCTGCAGAAGGGCTGCAGAGTCCTGTGAATCTTTGGCTCCCCTCCTGGCTCCCTCCGGAGTTGGCATTGCCTGCACGGAGGAGCCCAGCTCCTTACAATCGAATTGGTGAAGTCTCCTGAAGCCGGCTGAAGGATAAGACTGGCCGGAAAGGACATCAGCAAGCAGTGTGCTCCAAAAGTGGGTGGCAGAAACACTCAGAAGAAGAAAACCTTTCCGTTTCTCTTGTTTTCTCTTTATCTTCTCTCCCTTCCTTTTCCTTTCCTTAGATGGTACAGAGCCTGTCCACCCCCCATGGTGGCTGTTTTTCTCCTCAGAGCCCCAGGACAGAGCTGTATCTCTTAGTTGTAGGTCAACCCATGGGGGTTCTTTGCCTGGAGTCCCACGGCAGTTTATTCACATCTCTTTCATTCAAATGATTTCAGTAGTGTAATTTATCTGTTTAGGCATATCTGTCTTCCTTGCAGACCCCCAACATTTCAAGACCTTTGGGCACATAGTAGATGCTTAAGTACTTGAGTGAATCCGTGAAGATCTTTTGTTGAATACGATCTAAATAAATACAATACCTACTCAGCACACGAATGCAGGCACTTGAGAGAGAGTTTGGTGTCTGCTGAAGCAGGCTGTGGACCAGCTTAGGGGCTCAGTGCCAAAGTGACCCAATAGATTTAGACAAAATGAACGAGATAATTAACTTCAATTTTGCAATTCATGGAGAACAGGAGCAGGATATCTAGGTGTGAATCGGGACTTGATCATTCTTGTTGCATCTTTGGAAAATCCAGTCCTTTTTCTTTCTATGGAAACGTGACTGGCCAAGAGAGTGAACGGAGGACTGGCTTTTAGAAAGGCAATTTTGTCACAGGAAGTCCTGGAGGAAAATATATGGAAGGAGAGCTGCTAGAAACATGGCAGAGACGTTTTGTGTAGAAACCCTAAAATGTGGGTTTACATGCTGTCTGAAAGAGTTGTAACCCAACTTTTCTCCACTACAGATTTGAGCACCTTTTAAATATCTAGGTATACAAAAGGATTAGAAAGGAAAATAGATCCAACTGAAAGGAATTTCGGATGGAACAATGAAATGATGCTGAAGTGAGCCAGCGCACTGAAAAGAGTTTCAGAAAGACCTGCAGTCTCTAAAGGCAGTGGGCAATGTATCCATCAGGTTTCAAGTAGAAAGGGAAATGGGAACAATTGTCTGTCATCTCATGTCCAGGAGATGACAAGCAACAGTCTCTCAGAGAAGAAAAAGATTTCTTTCCAACCGGTCGAACCAGCCACCTGGGCCAGGCCCCTTTCAAGTGGACGAGTTCCAGAGGAGAGAGCCCCGGGGCCTGCCGCCAAGTTTCCTGGGGCGTGTGCTGGGCCCCCTCAGAGGACCAGGCAGCCTGGCAGCCTGTGTGCCAGAGCTGAGATCTGGCGGCCTCCCACACCCGGTTCCCTGTCCTGCCCCGTCCTCCCGAGGGAGGCCGATGGTCCTGGCAGTGGCGAGTGGGGTGGGGCTGGCTGTGAAGCTTTCCTGGGATGCCCCGGGAGAGGGCGCCGGGGGATGGGCTGCCCCTGGCCAGGTCTGGGGCACTGACCCAGCTCAGGGCTGTCGGGGGCGGAGAGAGAAGCCCCTCCGCCTCTTCCCTGAAGCTTCTTATGGCTGGCCAAATCCTTCACAAGACAGGTTCGCTGGAGAAAATAATACCCAGCTTCAGAACACGTGTACAGGGGAGAAACCCGCAAAACTGAGTCTCTCAACACAATGGCAGAGATTCTCCTCCTATCTCCAGCTGCAGACAAAGGAGGATGTTGGGGGTGCGGTTTGGGCATGTGAGACTGGAGAAGACAATTGTCATGGAGAGGGACATGTAGACGATTGGATTGTCTGAACCGGTTCCCCTGCAGTGGGGTCAGGCCCGGAAGGGACAGCACGGAGGTGACCATGAAGGGGCCTCTCCGTGGTGTGGCTGGCCCCGGGGGGCCGCGCCTGGGGATGGGGATGGAGGGGGGGAAGTGGGATGGCCTGTGAGTTGGCAGCAGTGGTGGATGCAGATACTCAGAGGTCAGGGATCTCTCACTCTTTCCCTGCCTGTCTGTCTGTCTGTCTCTCACTCTCTCTCTCTCTCTCTCTCTCTTTCTCTCTCGGGGACCTGAGGAGAAGAGGTGGGCGAGCCCTGCCCGCCTCGCCTACCTGCCTTCCTCTCCCCTGGCCCCTTCTTTCTCCGGCTGCTTTGAGTGCCCTGTGGGCTTGGGTTCAACCCCTGAGGCCAAGGGCGCATGCGCCACCCGCCACCGCCAGGGCCTAGGGCGGGCCTCGGGGGTCCTCAGTGAAGGCCCCGCCCACCCGCCAGGCCAGGCCAGTCCCAGCTGAAGAAGGAACGCCAACGCCCTGCTGGACTTGGCTTCAGCTGTTGTCTCCCTCCCATCCCCCACTTGCAATCAGCTGGCCGGCCGCTTCCCTTCTTTGGAAGCGGTGGTCTGGACCTGGTGGCCAAAGGCCGACTGGGGTGCCAGGTCAAGGCTCTGCCTCGGCCAGCTGCTTTTGCCCGGGCCTCATTTCTTCCTGGAAAGGCAAAACCACGGCCTCACCCCACGCCCGCACTTGTCGACTCCAGCCAGGTGGAGGAAAGGCTCTGTGGAATCCGAAGGGCCGAGACAGGCTTATGGCCAAGCAGTGAGTGAGGCCCCAGCAGGCCGCCGGCTTGGGGAGCCGCTGCCACACGGGCAGGCCCTTCCGGCGACGGGTCCCAGCATCATCTCTGGAGTCGGGAGGGCCTGGCCTTCCTAGTGCCCAGGCCACGGCTCTGAGGAGAAATCCGCGTTGGAGGGCACGCGTGAGGCCCTCGGCCTGAGGGCGCTGGTGCCACGCCGGGGGCGACTGGAAGGCTGGCTGGGCTCGCCTGCTTTGTCCAAAGGAGGCTGGCCAACCAGCCCAACCGGCCACCTGGGCCAGGCCCCTTTCAAGTGGACAAGATCCGGGGGAAAGGGCCCTGGGGCCTGCCGCCAAGTCCCCTGGGGCGTGTGCTGGGCCCCCTCAGAGGAGGGAGCCACCTGGCAACCTGTGTGCCAGACCTTAGATCTGGCGGCCTGCCACACCCGGCTCCCTGCCCTGCCCACGCCTGCCTCCATCCACTCCACGGAGGACGATGGTGTTGGCAGTGCGAGCGGAGATAGTCGTTAGAGACTTCACTTGGAGTTGTAGTCCAAGAGCATCACAGAGGAGCACTGAGCTTGGGCTCGGCCATTTATCCGCTTTGTAACCTGGCTGAGTTTTCTAGCCACTGTACCCAGTCTCTTCATCTAGCAAATGGTGCAAAGAACAACATTGACTACGTCGGGATGCTTTCAGGGTCATGTGAGTTAAGATATGTTCCAGCACAGAGTTTACATTCAGGGTGCAGTCCTTGGCTCAGTAGAAGTGTTCGCTGCTGTTCTTATGATTTTCATTATTTCACGTCCTTATCTTCCTCGTGAGTTCCCTGTCAAACCAACCACGATCCACGGTGTCAGCAGTTTGATTCCAGGTCCCTGCTTCAAGGCCTGCAGAGGGAACCTCGTGCTCATAACCTCCTGTTTTTCTCCCAGTCTCTGGAGGGATGCATTGACCTCTAGCTTGTCTGCACTGAGGCACGGAATGGGGTCCCACACCCAACCCCGCGTCTCCTCCTTTTCATATCTGATGCTTTGGGAAGACTGCTTACTGTTCACTCGGTGGACTATACTCCCTGACATGAGCAACGCACGGGAGAGAGGCGGTAGGAAACACTGATCCATGTAGGGCTCTGAGTTGACCATAACACAGAGTACAGTTGATCAAGGGCCGAGGTAGGGTTCCTTAAGGCAAAGATCTGCCGAGATGAGGGTGTTCTGATGTGACGCCGCCTGAAAATAAAGCAAACACATAAAAGCATATGTAGTGGTCAAAGGGAAAGCACGCCACTAAAAGAATTGATCCCATGAAATACACTATTCTATTTGTTTATGTATCAAATGACTGATAGGAAAGAGCCAGGCGTAGAGATAGTAGACTTGATCAATGTCATAGAGAATTCTTTTAACAGTTGTTCATGCCTTGTGTTTTACATCATTGATTAGGGGAGTATTTTCGTCTTTTCCTTTCCTAGTGTCTCCATCTTTCTCAACTTTTCCAGGAGACATATTTACATTATCCTCTAAAATGTTAGGGAAATTTTAAAAAAGTTATGACACATTGGAAGTTGTTGATTTTGTATATGGGAGGAGCACTAGATTGCAAGTGAATTAGTGATCATTAGAGTTTTAGTTTGGTAAAAGACGGTAGTTGGAGTTGATACCAGGA
Organism: Diceros bicornis minor; assembly: GCF_020826845.1. Taxonomy (NCBI): domain Eukaryota; kingdom Metazoa; phylum Chordata; class Mammalia; order Perissodactyla; family Rhinocerotidae; genus Diceros; species Diceros bicornis. The sequence goes on from NW_026691446.1 coordinate 63,454, forward strand.
TGTTTGTAACCCAGTTTTTACTTCATTATTTGGTGTAGTTTTCCAAATGCCAGAGCCGGTCATTTTTAATGTAATAACTTGTCTCATTTTAGAATATGTGTTCTTGGAGAGGGTGATGCAGGTAAGTAGAAAATAATTTAATGTAGTGACTTGTTTTTCTCCAATGGATCTCTTATAAACCCAACAGCCATATAGCATTCTTTTGTCCAAATGACCTGATGGCACTTTCTTAACTTTTCTTGCTGTGACTCTAGCAATCTAGGGTCACACCACCTTCTCTCTCCTAGTCATGCTTTCAGTTGTAAGAGTGATATTGTCAATAGTACAGTGAGCAATTGGCACACACTCTACTCTTTTCTTACATGTATATATATGTATATGTGTGTGTGTCTATATTTCTCAACTGCGAACTTTGGTAACATAATTGTTAAGGTGTGAACTATTTGCAGTGCACTTAACAACTGATGGCTACACATGATTGTGTAGTGACATCACGGTTAAAACCCTTCTTTGCAACATGTGGCCCCTTTCAGTTTTATTTTCAAGGAAAGGGTTCAATGACTTTTTTCTTTTGGAAGAAGAAAGACTTGCATTTCCATCTTAGAAAATCGAGAACTGGTTTCTTGCCTTTTTTCTTTTTTTGTCCTCAGCTCCTCGTCCTACTGGTTACTAATTCACATGTCCAGTCACTTCAGATTCATGGTGCTAACCCTTTGCCTTGTTCAAGGCTCTGACTTTAATTATTCCATAATCCCTTCTGTGAAGGAGGTTTCTCTCCACGCTCATCTAGCGAGGAAGGAACCGACCCTCCTTTATGTGAACTTGGAGACAGAGGCCAAGGTGAAGCCTCGGTGCCCCTCCACACCAGTGAGCTGCAGAAGGGCTGCAGAGTCCTGTGAATCTTTGGCTCCCCTCCTGGCTCCCTCCGGAGTTGGCATTGCCTGCACGGAGGAGCCCAGCTCCTTACAATCGAATTGGTGAAGTCTCCTGAAGCCGGCTGAAGGATAAGACTGGCCGGAAAGGACATCAGCAAGCAGTGTGCTCCAAAAGTGGGTGGCAGAAACACTCAGAAGAAGAAAACCTTTCCGTTTCTCTTGTTTTCTCTTTATCTTCTCTCCCTTCCTTTTCCTTTCCTTAGATGGTACAGAGCCTGTCCACCCCCCATGGTGGCTGTTTTTCTCCTCAGAGCCCCAGGACAGAGCTGTATCTCTTAGTTGTAGGTCAACCCATGGGGGTTCTTTGCCTGGAGTCCCACGGCAGTTTATTCACATCTCTTTCATTCAAATGATTTCAGTAGTGTAATTTATCTGTTTAGGCATATCTGTCTTCCTTGCAGACCCCCAACATTTCAAGACCTTTGGGCACATAGTAGATGCTTAAGTACTTGAGTGAATCCGTGAAGATCTTTTGTTGAATACGATCTAAATAAATACAATACCTACTCAGCACACGAATGCAGGCACTTGAGAGAGAGTTTGGTGTCTGCTGAAGCAGGCTGTGGACCAGCTTAGGGGCTCAGTGCCAAAGTGACCCAATAGATTTAGACAAAATGAACGAGATAATTAACTTCAATTTTGCAATTCATGGAGAACAGGAGCAGGATATCTAGGTGTGAATCGGGACTTGATCATTCTTGTTGCATCTTTGGAAAATCCAGTCCTTTTTCTTTCTATGGAAACGTGACTGGCCAAGAGAGTGAACGGAGGACTGGCTTTTAGAAAGGCAATTTTGTCACAGGAAGTCCTGGAGGAAAATATATGGAAGGAGAGCTGCTAGAAACATGGCAGAGACGTTTTGTGTAGAAACCCTAAAATGTGGGTTTACATGCTGTCTGAAAGAGTTGTAACCCAACTTTTCTCCACTACAGATTTGAGCAGCTTTTAAATATCTAGGTATACAAAAGGATTAGAAAGGAAAATAGATCCAACTGAAAGGAATTTCGGATGGAACAATGAAATGATGCTGAAGTAAGCCAGCGCACTGAAAAGAGTTTCAGAAAGACCTGCAGTCTCTAAAGGCAGTGGGCAATGTATCCATCAGGTTTCAAGTAGAAAGGGAAATGGGAACAATTGTCTGTCATCTCATGTCCAGGAGATGACAAGCAACAGTCTCTCAGAGAAGAAAAAGATTTCTTTCCAACCGGTCGAACCAGCCACCTGGGCCAGGCCCCTTTCAAGTGGACGAGTTCCAGAGGAGAGAGCCCCGGGGCCTGCCGCCAAGTTTCCTGGGGCGTGTGCTGGGCCCCCTCAGAGGACCAGGCAGCCTGGCAGCCTGTGTGCCAGAGCTGAGATCTGGCGGCCTCCCACACCCGGTTCCCTGTCCTGCCCCGTCCTCCCGAGGGAGGCCGATGGTCCTGGCAGTGGCGAGTGGGGTGGGGCTGGCTGTGAAGCTTTCCTGGGATGCCCCGGGAGAGGGCGCCGGGGGATGGGCTGCCCCTGGCCAGGTCTGAGGCACTGACCCAGCTCAGGGCTGTCGGGGGCGGAGAGAGAAGCCCCTCCGCCTCTTCCCTGAAGCTTCTTATGGCTGGCCAAATCCTTCACAAGACAGGTTCGCTGGAGAAAATAATACCCAGCTTCAGAACACGTGTACAGGGGAGAAACCCGCAAAACTGAGTCTCTCAACACAATGGCAGAGATTCTCCTCCTATCTCCAGCTGCAGACAAAGGAGGATGTTGGGGGTGCGGTTTGGGCATGTGAGACTGGAGAAGACAATTGTCATGGAGAGGGACATGTAGACGATTGGATTGTCTGAACCGGTTCCCCTGCAGTGGGGTCAGGCCCGGAAGGGACAGCACGGAGGTGACCATGAAGGGGCCTCTCCGTGGTGTGGCTGGCCCCGGGGGGCCACGCCTGGGGATGGGGATGGAGGGGGGGAAGTGGGATGGCCTGTGAGTTGGCAGCAGTGGTGGATGCAGATACTCAGAGGTCAGGGATCTCTCACTCTTTCCCTGCCTGTCTGTCTGTCTGTCTCTCACTCTCTCTCTCTCTCGGGGACCTGAGGAGAAGAGGTGGGCGAGCCCTGCCCGCCTCGCCTACCTGCCTTCCTCTCCCCTGGCCCCTTCTTTCTCCGGCTGCTTTGAGTGCCCTGTGGGCTTGGGTTCAACCCCTGAGGCCAAGGGCGCATGCGCCACCCGCCACCGCCAGGGCCTAGGGCGGGCCTCGGGGGTCCTCAGTGAAGGCCCCGCCCACCCGCCAGGCCAGGCCAGTCCCAGCTGAAGAAGGAACGCCAACGCCCTGCTGGACTTGGCTTCAGCTGTTGTCTCCCTCCCATCCCCCACTTGCAATCAGCTGGCCGGCCGCTTCCCTTCTTTGGAAGCGGTGGTCTGGACCTGGTGGCCAAAGGCCGACTGGGGTGCCAGGTCAAGGCTCTGCCTCGGCCAGCTGCTTTTGCCCGGGCCTCATTTCTTCCTGGAAAGGCAAAACCACGGCCTCACCCCACGCCCGCACTTGTCGACTCCAGCCAGGTGGAGGAAAGGCTCTGTGGAATCCGAAGGGCCGAGACAGGCTTATGGCCAAGCAGTGAGTGAGGCCCCAGCAGGCCGCCGGCTTGGGGAGCCGCTGCCACACGGGCAGGCCCTTCCGGCGACGGGTCCCAGCATCATCTCTGGAGTCGGGAGGGCCTGGCCTTCCTAGTGCCCAGGCCACGGCTCTGAGGAGAAATCCGCGTTGGAGGGCACGCGTGAGGCCCTCGGCCTGAGGGCGCTGGTGCCACGCCGGGGGCGACTGGAAGGCTGGCTGGGCTCGCCTGCTTTGTCCAAAGGAGGCTGGCCAACCAGCCCAACCGGCCACCTGGGCCAGGCCCCTTTCAAGTGGACAAGATCCGGGGGAAAGGGCCCTGGGGCCTGCCGCCAAGTCCCCTGGGGCGTGTGCTGGGCCCCCTCAGAGGAGGGAGCCACCTGGCAACCTGTGTGCCAGACCTTAGATCTGGCGGCCTGCCACACCCGGCTCCCTGCCCTGCCCACGCCTGCCTCCATCCACTCCACGGAGGACGATGGTGTTGGCAGTGCGAGCGGAGATAGTCGTTAGAGACTTCACTTGGAGTTGTAGTCCAAGAGCATCACAGAGGAGCACTGAGCTTGGGCTCGGCCATTTATCCGCTTTGTAACCTGGCTGAGTTTTCTAGCCACTGTACCCAGTCTCTTCATCTAGCAAATGGTGCAAAGAACAACATTGACTACGTCGGGATGCTTTCAGGGTCATGTGAGTTAAGATATGTTCCAGCACAGAGTTTACATTCAGGGTGCAGTCCTTGGCTCAGTAGAAGTGTTCGCTGCTGTTCTTATGATTTTCATTATTTCACGTCCTTATCTTCCTCGTGAGTTCCCTGTCAAACCAACCACGATCCACGGTGTCAGCAGTTTGATTCCAGGTCCCTGCTTCAAGGCCTGCAGAGGGAACCTCGTGCTCATAACCTCCTGTTTTTCTCCCAGTCTCTGGAGGGATGCATTGACCTCTAGCTTGTCTGCACTGAGGCACGGAATGGGGTCCCACACCCAACCCCGCGTCTCCTCCTTTTCATATCTGATGCTTTGGGAAGACTGCTTACTGTTCACTCGGTGGACTATACTCCCTGACATGAGCAACGCACGGGAGAGAGGCGGTAGGAAACACTGATCCATGTAGGGCTCTGAGTTGACCATAACACAGAGTACAGTTGATCAAGGGCCGAGGTAGGGTTCCTTAAGGCAAAGATCTGCCGAGATGAGGGTGTTCTGATGTGACGCCGCCTGAAAATAAAGCAAACACATAAAAGCATATGTAGTGGTCAAAGGGAAAGCACGCCACTAAAAGAATTGATCCCATGAAATACACTATTCTATTTGTTTATGTATCAAATGACTGATAGGAAAGAGCCAGGCGTAGAGATAGTAGACTTGATCAATGTCATAGAGAATTCTTTTAACAGTTGTTCATGCCTTGTGTTTTACATCATTGATTAGGGGAGTATTTTCGTCTTTTCCTTTCCTAGTGTCTCCATCTTTCTCAACTTTTCCAGGAGACATATTTACATTATCCTCTAAAATGTTAGGGAAATTTTAAAAAAGTTATGACACATTGGAAGTTGTTGATTTTGTATATGGGAGGAGCACTAGATTGCAAGTGAATTAGTGATCATTAGAGTTTTAGTTTGGTAAAAGACGGTAGTTGGAGTTGATACCAGGATGTTTGTAACCCAGTTTTTACTTCATTATTTGGTGTAGTTTTCCAAATGCCAGAGCCGGTCATTTTTAATGTAATAACTTGTCTCATTTTAGAATATGTGTTCTTGGAGAGGGTGATGCAGGTAAGTAGAAAATAATTTAATGTAGTGACTTGTTTTTCTCCAATGGATCTCTTATAAACCCAACAGCCATATAGCATTCTTTTGTCCAAATGACCTGATGGCACTTTCTTAACTTTTCTTGCTGTGACTCTAGCAATCTAGGGTCACACCACCTTCTCTCTCCTAGTCATGCTTTCAGTTGTAAGAGTGATATTGTCAATAGTACAGTGAGCAATTGGCACACACTCTACTCTTTTCTTACATGTATATATATGTATATGTGTGTGTGTCTATATTTCTCAACTGCGAACTTTGGTAACATAATTGTTAAGGTGTGAACTATTTGCAGTGCACTTAACAACTGATGGCTACACATGATTGTGTAGTGACATCACGGTTAAAACCCTTCTTTGCAACATGTGGCCCCTTTCAGTTTTATTTTCAAGGAAAGGGTTCAATGACTTTTTTCTTTTGGAAGAAGAAAGACTTGCATTTCCATCTTAGAAAATCGAGAACTGGTTTCTTGCCTTTTTTCTTTTTTTGTCCTCAGCTCCTCGTCCTACTGGTTACTAATTCACATGTCCAGTCACTTCAGATTCATGGTGCTAACCCTTTGCCTTGTTCAAGGCTCTGACTTTAATTATTCCATAATCCCTTCTGTGAAGGAGGTTTCTCTCCACGCTCATCTAGCGAGGAAGGAACCGACCCTCCTTTATGTGAACTTGGAGACAGAGGCCAAGGTGAAGCCTCGGTGCCCCTCCACACCAGTGAGCTGCAGAAGGGCTGCAGAGTCCTGTGAATCTTTGGCTCCCCTCCTGGCTCCCTCCGGAGTTGGCATTGCCTGCACGGAGGAGCCCAGCTCCTTACAATCGAATTGGTGAAGTCTCCTGAAGCCGGCTGAAGGATAAGACTGGCCGGAAAGGACATCAGCAAGCAGTGTGCTCCAAAAGTGGGTGGCAGAAACACTCAGAAGAAGAAAACCTTTCCGTTTCTCTTGTTTTCTCTTTATCTTCTCTCCCTTCCTTTTCCTTTCCTTAGATGGTACAGAGCCTGTCCACCCCCCATGGTGGCTGTTTTTCTCCTCAGAGCCCCAGGACAGAGCTGTATCTCTTAGTTGTAGGTCAACCCATGGGGGTTCTTTGCCTGGAGTCCCACGGCAGTTTATTCACATCTCTTTCATTCAAATGATTTCAGTAGTGTAATTTATCTGTTTAGGCATATCTGTCTTCCTTGCAGACCCCCAACATTTCAAGACCTTTGGGCACATAGTAGATGCTTAAGTACTTGAGTGAATCCGTGAAGATCTTTTGTTGAATACGATCTAAATAAATACAATACCTACTCAGCACACGAATGCAGGCACTTGAGAGAGAGTTTGGTGTCTGCTGAAGCAGGCTGTGGACCAGCTTAGGGGCTCAGTGCCAAAGTGACCCAATAGATTTAGACAAAATGAACGAGATAATTAACTTCAATTTTGCAATTCATGGAGAACAGGAGCAGGATATCTAGGTGTGAATCGGGACTTGATCATTCTTGTTGCATCTTTGGAAAATCCAGTCCTTTTTCTTTCTATGGAAACGTGACTGGCCAAGAGAGTGAACGGAGGACTGGCTTTTAGAAAGGCAATTTTGTCACAGGAAGTCCTGGAGGAAAATATATGGAAGGAGAGCTGCTAGAAACATGGCAGAGACGTTTTGTGTAGAAACCCTAAAATGTGGGTTTACATGCTGTCTGAAAGAGTTGTAACCCAACTTTTCTCCACTACAGATTTGAGCAGCTTTTAAATATCTAGGTATACAAAAGGATTAGAAAGGAAAATAGATCCAACTGAAAGGAATTTCGGATGGAACAATGAAATGATGCTGAAGTAAGCCAGCGCACTGAAAAGAGTTTCAGAAAGACCTGCAGTCTCTAAAGGCAGTGGGCAATGTATCCATCAGGTTTCAAGTAGAAAGGGAAATGGGAACAATTGTCTGTCATCTCATGTCCAGGAGATGACAAGCAACAGTCTCTCAGAGAAGAAAAAGATTTCTTTCCAACCGGTCGAACCAGCCACCTGGGCCAGGCCCCTTTCAAGTGGACGAGTTCCAGAGGAGAGAGCCCCGGGGCCTGCCGCCAAGTTTCCTGGGGCGTGTGCTGGGCCCCCTCAGAGGACCAGGCAGCCTGGCAGCCTGTGTGCCAGAGCTGAGATCTGGCGGCCTCCCACACCCGGTTCCCTGTCCTGCCCCGTCCTCCCGAGGGAGGCCGATGGTCCTGGCAGTGGCGAGTGGGGTGGGGCTGGCTGTGAAGCTTTCCTGGGATGCCCCGGGAGAGGGCGCCGGGGGATGGGCTGCCCCTGGCCAGGTCTGAGGCACTGACCCAGCTCAGGGCTGTCGGGGGCGGAGAGAGAAGCCCCTCCGCCTCTTCCCTGAAGCTTCTTATGGCTGGCCAAATCCTTCACAAGACAGGTTCGCTGGAGAAAATAATACCCAGCTTCAGAACACGTGTACAGGGGAGAAACCCGCAAAACTGAGTCTCTCAACACAATGGCAGAGATTCTCCTCCTATCTCCAGCTGCAGACAAAGGAGGATGTTGGGGGTGCGGTTTGGGCATGTGAGACTGGAGAAGACAATTGTCATGGAGAGGGACATGTAGACGATTGGATTGTCTGAACCGGTTCCCCTGCAGTGGGGTCAGGCCCGGAAGGGACAGCACGGAGGTGACCATGAAGGGGCCTCTCCGTGGTGTGGCTGGCCCCGGGGGGCCGCGCCTGGGGATGGGGATGGAGGGGGGGAAGTGGGATGGCCTGTGAGTTGGCAGCAGTGGTGGATGCAGATACTCAGAGGTCAGGGATCTCTCACTCTTTCCCTGCCTGTCTGTCTGTCTGTCTCTCACTCTCTCTCTCTCTCGGGGACCTGAGGAGAAGAGGTGGGCGAGCCCTGCCCGCCTCGCCTACCTGCCTTCCTCTCCCCTGGCCCCTTCTTTCTCCGGCTGCTTTGAGTGCCCTGTGGGCTTGGGTTCAACCCCTGAGGCCAAGGGCGCATGCGCCACCCGCCACCGCCAGGGCCTAGGGCGGGCCTCGGGGGTCCTCAGTGAAGGCCCCGCCCACCCGCCAGGCCAGGCCAGTCCCAGCTGAAGAAGGAACGCCAACGCCCTGCTGGACTTGGCTTCAGCTGTTGTCTCCCTCCCATCCCCCACTTGCAATCAGCTGGCCGGCCGCTTCCCTTCTTTGGAAGCGGTGGTCTGGACCTGGTGGCCAAAGGCCGACTGGGGTGCCAGGTCAAGGCTCTGCCTCGGCCAGCTGCTTTTGCCCGGGCCTCATTTCTTCCTGGAAAGGCAAAACCACGGCCTCACCCCACGCCCGCACTTGTCGACTCCAGCCAGGTGGAGGAAAGGCTCTGTGGAATCCGAAGGGCCGAGACAGGCTTATGGCCAAGCAGTGAGTGAGGCCCCAGCAGGCCGCCGGCTTGGGGAGCCGCTGCCACACGGGCAGGCCCTTCCGGCGACGGGTCCCAGCATCATCTCTGGAGTCGGGAGGGCCTGGCCTTCCTAGTGCCCAGGCCACGGCTCTGAGGAGAAATCCGCGTTGGAGGGCACGCGTGAGGCCCTCGGCCTGAGGGCGCTGGTGCCACGCCGGGGGCGACTGGAAGGCTGGCTGGGCTCGCCTGCTTTGTCCAAAGGAGGCTGGCCAACCAGCCCAACCGGCCACCTGGGCCAGGCCCCTTTCAAATGGACAAGATCCGGGGGAAAGGGCCCTGGGGCCTGCCGCCAAGTCCCCTGGGGCGTGTGCTGGGCCCCCTCAGAGGAGGGAGCCACCTGGCAACCTGTGTGCCAGACCTTAGATCTGGCGGCCTGCCACACCCGGCTCCCTGCCCTGCCCACGCCTGCCTCCATCCACTCCACGGAGGACGATGGTGTTGGCAGTGCGAGCGGAGATAGTCGTTAGAGACTTCACTTGGAGTTGTAGTCCAAGAGCATCACAGAGGAGCACTGAGCTTGGGCTCGGCCATTTATCCGCTTTGTAACCTGGCTGAGTTTTCTAGCCACTGTACCCAGTCTCTTCATCTAGCAAATGGTGCAAAGAACAACATTGACTACGTCGGGATGCTTTCAGGGTCATGTGAGTTAAGATATGTTCCAGCACAGAGTTTACATTCAGGGTGCAGTCCTTGGCTCAGTAGAAGTGTTCGCTGCTGTTCTTATGATTTTCATTATTTCACGTCCTTATCTTCCTCGTGAGTTCCCTGTCAAACCAACCACGATCCACGGTGTCAGCAGTTTGATTCCAGGTCCCTGCTTCAAGGCCTGCAGAGGGAACCTCGTGCTCATAACCTCCTGTTTTTCTCCCAGTCTCTGGAGGGATGCATTGACCTCTAGCTTGTCTGCACTGAGGCACGGAATGGGGTCCCACACCCAACCCCGCGTCTCCTCCTTTTCATATCTGATGCTTTGGGAAGACTGCTTACTGTTCACTCGGTGGACTATACTCCCTGACATGAGCAACGCACGGGAGAGAGGCGGTAGGAAACACTGATCCATGTAGGGCTCTGAGTTGACCATAACACAGAGTACAGTTGATCAAGGGCCGAGGTAGGGTTCCTTAAGGCAAAGATCTGCCGAGATGAGGGTGTTCTGATGTGACGCCGCCTGAAAATAAAGCAAACACATAAAAGCATATGTAGTGGTCAAAGGGAAAGCACGCCACTAAAAGAATTGATCCCATGAAATACACTATTCTATTTGTTTATGTATCAAATGACTGATAGGAAAGAGCCAGGCGTAGAGATAGTAGACTTGATCAATGTCATAGAGAATTCTTTTAACAGTTGTTCATGCCTTGTGTTTTACATCATTGATTAGGGGAGTATTTTCGTCTTTTCCTTTCCTAGTGTCTCCATCTTTCTCAACTTTTCCAGGAGACATATTTACATTATCCTCTAAAATGTTAGGGAAATTTTAAAAAAGTTATGACACATTGGAAGTTGTTGATTTTGTATATGGGAGGAGCACTAGATTGCAAGTGAATTAGTGATCATTAGAGTTTTAGTTTGGTAAAAGACGGTAGTTGGAGTTGATACCAGGATGTTTGTAACCCAGTTTTTACTTCATTATTTGGTGTAGTTTTCCAAATGCCAGAGCCGGTCATTTTTAATGTAATAACTTGTCTCATTTTAGAATATGTGTTCTTGGAGAGGGTGATGCAGGTAAGTAGAAAATAATTTAATGTAGTGACTTGTTTTTCTCCAATGGATCTCTTATAAACCCAACAGCCATATAGCATTCTTTTGTCCAAATGACCTGATGGCACTTTCTTAACTTTTCTTGCTGTGACTCTAGCAATCTAGGGTCACACCACCTTCTCTCTCCTAGTCATGCTTTCAGTTGTAAGAGTGATATTGTCAATAGTACAGTGAGCAATTGGCACACACTCTACTCTTTTCTTACATGTATATATATGTATATGTGTGTGTGTCTATATTTCTCAACTGCGAACTTTGGTAACATAATTGTTAAGGTGTGAACTATTTGCAGTGCACTTAACAACTGATGGCTACACATGATTGTGTAGTGACATCACGGTTAAAACCCTTCTTTGCAACATGTGGCCCCTTTCAGTTTTATTTTCAAGGAAAGGGTTCAATGACTTTTTTCTTTTGGAAGAAGAAAGACTTGCATTTCCATCTTAGAAAATCGAGAACTGGTTTCTTGCCTTTTTTCTTTTTTTGTCCTCAGCTCCTCGTCCTACTGGTTACTAATTCACATGTCCAGTCACTTCAGATTCATGGTGCTAACCCTTTGCCTTGTTCAAGGCTCTGACTTTAATTATTCCATAATCCCTTCTGTGAAGGAGGTTTCTCTCCACGCTCATCTAGCGAGGAAGGAACCGACCCTCCTTTATGTGAACTTGGAGACAGAGGCCAAGGTGAAGCCTCGGTGCCCCTCCACACCAGTGAGCTGCAGAAGGGCTGCAGAGTCCTGTGAATCTTTGGCTCCCCTCCTGGCTCCCTCCGGAGTTGGCATTGCCTGCACGGAGGAGCCCAGCTCCTTACAATCGAATTGGTGAAGTCTCCTGAAGCCGGCTGAAGGATAAGACTGGCCGGAAAGGACATCAGCAAGCAGTGTGCTCCAAAAGTGGGTGGCAGAAACACTCAGAAGAAGAAAACCTTTCCGTTTCTCTTGTTTTCTCTTTATCTTCTCTCCCTTCCTTTTCCTTTCCTTAGATGGTACAGAGCCTGTCCACCCCCCATGGTGGCTGTTTTTCTCCTCAGAGCCCCAGGACAGAGCTGTATCTCTTAGTTGTAGGTCAACCCATGGGGGTTCTTTGCCTGGAGTCCCACGGCAGTTTATTCACATCTCTTTCATTCAAATGATTTCAGTAGTGTAATTTATCTGTTTAGGCATATCTGTCTTCCTTGCAGACCCCCAACATTTCAAGACCTTTGGGCACATAGTAGATGCTTAAGTACTTGAGTGAATCCGTGAAGATCTTTTGTTGAATACGATCTAAATAAATACAATACCTACTCAGCACACGAAAGCAGGCACTTGAGAGAGAGTTTGGTGTCTGCTGAAGCAGGCTGTGGACCAGCTTAGGGGCTCAGTGCCAAAGTGACCCAATAGATTTAGACAAAATGAACGAGATAATTAACTTCAATTTTGCAATTCATGGAGAACAGGAGCAGGATATCTAGGTGTGAATCGGGACTTGATCATTCTTGTTGCATCTTTGGAAAATCCAGTCCTTTTTCTTTCTATGGAAACGTGACTGGCCAAGAGAGTGAACGGAGGACTGGCTTTTAGAAAGGCAATTTTGTCACAGGAAGTCCTGGAGGAAAATATATGGAAGGAGAGCTGCTAGAAACATGGCAGAGACGTTTTGTGTAGAAACCCTAAAATGTGGGTTTACATGCTGTCTGAAAGAGTTGTAACCCAACTTTTCTCCACTACAGATTTGAGCAGCTTTTAAATATCTAGGTATACAAAAGGATTAGAAAGGAAAATAGATCCAACTGAAAGGAATTTCGGATGGAACAATGAAATGATGCTGAAGTAAGCCAGCGCACTGAAAAGAGTTTCAGAAAGACCTGCAGTCTCTAAAGGCAGTGGGCAATGTATCCATCAGGTTTCAAGTAGAAAGGGAAATGGGAACAATTGTCTGTCATCTCATGTCCAGGAGATGACAAGCAACAGTCTCTCAGAGAAGAAAAAGATTTCTTTCCAACCGGTCGAACCAGCCACCTGGGCCAGGCCCCTTTCAAGTGGACGAGTTCCAGAGGAGAGAGCCCCGGGGCCTGCCGCCAAGTTTCCTGGGGCGTGTGCTGGGCCCCCTCAGAGGACCAGGCAGCCTGGCAGCCTGTGTGCCAGAGCTGAGATCTGGCGGCCTCCCACACCCGGTTCCCTGTCCTGCCCCGTCCTCCCGAGGGAGGCCGATGGTCCTGGCAGTGGCGAGTGGGGTGGGGCTGGCTGTGAAGCTTTCCTGGGATGCCCCGGGAGAGGGCGCCGGGGGATGGGCTGCCCCTGGCCAGGTCTGAGGCACTGACCCAGCTCAGGGCTGTCGGGGGCGGAGAGAGAAGCCCCTCCGCCTCTTCCCTGAAGCTTCTTATGGCTGGCCAAATCCTTCACAAGACAGGTTCGCTGGAGAAAATAATACCCAGCTTCAGAACACGTGTACAGGGGAGAAACCCGCGAAACTGAGTCTCTCAACACAATGGCAGAGATTCTCCTCCTATCTCCAGCTGCAGACAAAGGAGGATGTTGGGGGTGCGGTTTGGGCATGTGAGACTGGAGAAGACAATTGTCATGGAGAGGGACATGTAGACGATTGGATTGTCTGAACCGGTTCCCCTGCAGTGGGGTCAGGCCCGGAAGGGACAGCACGGAGGTGACCATGAAGGGGCCTCTCCGTGGTGTGGCTGGCCCCGGGGGGGCCGCGCCTGGGGATGGGGATGGAGGGGGGGAAGTGGGATGGCCTGTGAGTTGGCAGCAGTGGTGGATGCAGATACTCAGAGGTCAGGGATCTCTCACTCTTTCCCTGCCTGTCTGTCTGTCTGTCTCTCACTCTCTCTCTCTCTCTCTCTCTCTTTCTCTCTCGGGGACCTGAGGAGAAGAGGTGGGCGAGCCCTGCCCGCCTCGCCTACCTGCCTTCCTCTCCCCTGGCCCCTTCTTTCTCCGGCTGCTTTGAGTGCCCTGTGGGCTTGGGTTCAACCCCTGAGGCCAAGGGCGCATGCGCCACCCGCCACCGCCAGGGCCTAGGGCGGGCCTCGGGGGTCCTCAGTGAAGGCCCCGCCCACCCGCCAGGCCAGGCCAGTCCCAGCTGAAGAAGGAACGCCAACGCCCTGCTGGACTTGGCTTCAGCTGTTGTCTCCCTCCCATCCCCCACTTGCAATCAGCTGGCCGGCCGCTTCCCTTCTTTGGAAGCGGTGGTCTGGACCTGGTGGCCAAAGGCCGACTGGGGTGCCAGGTCAAGGCTCTGCCTCGGCCAGCTGCTTTTGCCCGGGCCTCATTTCTTCCTGGAAAGGCAAAACCACGGCCTCACCCCACGCCCGCACTTGTCGACTCCAGCCAGGTGGAGGAAAGGCTCTGTGGAATCCGAAGGGCCGAGACAGGCTTATGGCCAAGCAGTGAGTGAGGCCCCAGCAGGCCGCCGGCTTGGGGAGCCGCTGCCACACGGGCAGGCCCTTCCGGCGACGGGTCCCAGCATCATCTCTGGAGTCGGGAGGGCCTGGCCTTCCTAGTGCCCAGGCCACGGCTCTGAGGAGAAATCCGCGTTGGAGGGCACGCGTGAGGCCCTCGGCCTGAGGGCGCTGGTGCCACGCCGGGGGCGACTGGAAGGCTGGCTGGGCTCGCCTGCTTTGTCCAAAGGAGGCTGGCCAACCAGCCCAACCGGCCACCTGGGCCAGGCCCCTTTCAAGTGGACAAGATCCGGGGAAAAGGGCCCTGGGGCCTGCCGCCAAGTCCCCTGGGGCGTGTGCTGGGCCCCCTCAGAGGAGGGAGCCACCTGGCAACCTGTGTGCCAGACCTTAGATCTGGCGGCCTGCCACACCCGGCTCCCTGCCCTGCCCACGCCTGCCTCCATCCACTCCACGGAGGACGATGGTGTTGGCAGTGCGAGCGGAGATAGTCGTTAGAGACTTCACTTGGAGTTGTAGTCCAAGAGCATCACAGAGGAGCACTGAGCTTGGGCTCGGCCATTTATCCGCTTTGTAACCTGGCTGAGTTTTCTAGCCACTGTACCCAGTCTCTTCATCTAGCAAATGGTGCAAAGAACAACATTGACTACGTCGGGATGCTTTCAGGGTCATGTGAGTTAAGATATGTTCCAGCACAGAGTTTACATTCAGGGTGCAGTCCTTGGCTCAGTAGAAGTGTTCGCTGCTGTTCTTATGATTTTCATTATTTCACGTCCTTATCTTCCTCGTGAGTTCCCTGTCAAACCAACCACGATCCACGGTGTCAGCAGTTTGATTCCAGGTCCCTGCTTCAAGGCCTGCAGAGGGAACCTCGTGCTCATAACCTCCTGTTTTTCTCCCAGTCTCTGGAGGGATGCATTGACCTCTAGCTTGTCTGCACTGAGGCACGGAATGGGGTCCCACACCCAACCCCGCGTCTCCTCCTTTTCATATCTGATGCTTTGGGAAGACTGCTTACTGTTCACTCGGTGGACTATACTCCCTGACATGAGCAACGCACGGGAGAGAGGCGGTAGGAAACACTGATCCATGTAGGGCTCTGAGTTGACCATAACACAGAGTACAGTTGATCAAGGGCCGAGGTAGGGTTCCTTAAGGCAAAGATCTGCCGAGATGAGGGTGTTCTGATGTGACGCCGCCTGAAAATAAAGCAAACACATAAAAGCATATGTAGTGGTCAAAGGGAAAGCACGCCACTAAAAGAATTGATCCCATGAAATACACTATTCTATTTGTTTATGTATCAAATGACTGATAGGAAAGAGCCAGGCGTAGAGATAGTAGACTTGATCAATGTCATAGAGAATTCTTTTAACAGTTGTTCATGCCTTGTGTTTTACATCATTGATTAGGGGAGTATTTTCGTCTTTTCCTTTCCTAGTGTCTCCATCTTTCTCAACTTTTCCAGGAGACATATTTACATTATCCTCTAAAATGTTAGGGAAATTTTAAAAAAGTTATGACACATTGGAAGTTGTTGATTTTGTATATGGGAGGAGCACTAGATTGCAAGTGAATTAGTGATCATTAGAGTTTTAGTTTGGTAAAAGACGGTAGTTGGAGTTGATACCAGGATGTTTGTAACCCAGTTTTTACTTCATTATTTGGTGTAGTTTTCCAAATGCCAGAGCCGGTCATTTTTAATGTAATAACTTGTCTCATTTTAGAATATGTGTTCTTGGAGAGGGTGATGCAGGTAAGTAGAAAATAATTTAATGTAGTGACTTGTTTTTCTCCAATGGATCTCTTATAAACCCAACAGCCATATAGCATTCTTTTGTCCAAATGACCTGATGGCACTTTCTTAACTTTTCTTGCTGTGACTCTAGCAATCTAGGGTCACACCACCTTCTCTCTCCTAGTCATGCTTTCAGTTGTAAGAGTGATATTGTCAATAGTACAGTGAGCAATTGGCACACACTCTACTCTTTTCTTACATGTATATATATGTATATGTGTGTGTGTCTATATTTCTCAACTGCGAACTTTGGTAACATAATTGTTAAGGTGTGAACTATTTGCAGTGCACTTAACAACTGATGGCTACACATGATTGTGTAGTGACATCACGGTTAAAACCCTTCTTTGCAACATGTGGCCCCTTTCAGTTTTATTTTCAAGGAAAGGGTTCAATGACTTTTTTCTTTTGGAAGAAGAAAGACTTGCATTTCCATCTTAGAAAATCGAGAACTGGTTTCTTGCCTTTTTTCTTTTTTTGTCCTCAGCTCCTCGTCCTACTGGTTACTAATTCACATGTCCAGTCACTTCAGATTCATGGTGCTAACCCTTTGCCTTGTTCAAGGCTCTGACTTTAATTATTCCATAATCCCTTCTGTGAAGGAGGTTTCTCTCCACGCTCATCTAGCGAGGAAGGAACCGACCCTCCTTTATGTGAACTTGGAGACAGAGGCCAAGGTGAAGCCTCGGTGCCCCTCCACACCAGTGAGCTGCAGAAGGGCTGCAGAGTCCTGTGAATCTTTGGCTCCCCTCCTGGCTCCCTCCGGAGTTGGCATTGCCTGCACGGAGGAGCCCAGCTCCTTACAATCGAATTGGTGAAGTCTCCTGAAGCCGGCTGAAGGATAAGACTGGCCGGAAAGGACATCAGCAAGCAGTGTGCTCCAAAAGTGGGTGGCAGAAACACTCAGAAGAAGAAAACCTTTCCGTTTCTCTTGTTTTCTCTTTATCTTCTCTCCCTTCCTTTTCCTTTCCTTAGATGGTACAGAGCCTGTCCACCCCCCATGGTGGCTGTTTTTCTCCTCAGAGCCCCAGGACAGAGCTGTATCTCTTAGTTGTAGGTCAACCCATGGGGGTTCTTTGCCTGGAGTCCCACGGCAGTTTATTCACATCTCTTTCATTCAAATGATTTCAGTAGTGTAATTTATCTGTTTAGGCATATCTGTCTTCCTTGCAGACCCCCAACATTTCAAGACCTTTGGGCACATAGTAGATGCTTAAGTACTTGAGTGAATCCGTGAAGATCTTTTGTTGAATACGATCTAAATAAATACAATACCTACTCAGCACACGAATGCAGGCACTTGAGAGAGAGTTTGGTGTCTGCTGAAGCAGGCTGTGGACCAGCTTAGGGGCTCAGTGCCAAAGTGACCCAATAGATTTAGACAAAATGAACGAGATAATTAACTTCAATTTTGCAATTCATGGAGAACAGGAGCAGGATATCTAGGTGTGAATCGGGACTTGATCATTCTTGTTGCATCTTTGGAAAATCCAGTCCTTTTTCTTTCTATGGAAACGTGACTGGCCAAGAGAGTGAACGGAGGACTGGCTTTTAGAAAGGCAATTTTGTCACAGGAAGTCCTGGAGGAAAATATATGGAAGGAGAGCTGCTAGAAACATGGCAGAGACGTTTTGTGTAGAAACCCTAAAATGTGGGTTTACATGCTGTCTGAAAGAGTTGTAACCCAACTTTTCTCCACTACAGATTTGAGCACCTTTTAAATATCTAGGTATACAAAAGGATTAGAAAGGAAAATAGATCCAACTGAAAGGAATTTCGGATGGAACAATGAAATGATGCTGAAGTGAGCCAGCGCACTGAAAAGAGTTTCAGAAAGACCTGCAGTCTCTAAAGGCAGTGGGCAATGTATCCATCAGGTTTCAAGTAGAAAGGGAAATGGGAACAATTGTCTGTCATCTCATGTCCAGGAGATGACAAGCAACAGTCTCTCAGAGAAGAAAAAGATTTCTTTCCAACCGGTCGAACCAGCCACCTGGGCCAGGCCCCTTTCAAGTGGACGAGTTCCAGAGGAGAGAGCCCCGGGGCCTGCCGCCAAGTTTCCTGGGGCGTGTGCTGGGCCCCCTCAGAGGACCAGGCAGCCTGGCAGCCTGTGTGCCAGAGCTGAGATCTGGCGGCCTCCCACACCCGGTTCCCTGTCCTGCCCCGTCCTCCCGAGGGAGGCCGATGGTCCTGGCAGTGGCGAGTGGGGTGGGGCTGGCTGTGAAGCTTTCCTGGGATGCCCCGGGAGAGGGCGCCGGGGGATGGGCTGCCCCTGGCCAGGTCTGGGGCACTGACCCAGCTCAGGGCTGTCGGGGGCGGAGAGAGAAGCCCCTCCGCCTCTTCCCTGAAGCTTCTTATGGCTGGCCAAATCCTTCACAAGACAGGTTCGCTGGAGAAAATAATACCCAGCTTCAGAACACGTGTACAGGGGAGAAACCCGCAAAACTGAGTCTCTCAACACAATGGCAGAGATTCTCCTCCTATCTCCAGCTGCAGACAAAGGAGGATGTTGGGGGTGCGGTTTGGGCATGTGAGACTGGAGAAGACAATTGTCATGGAGAGGGACATGTAGACGATTGGATTGTCTGAACCGGTTCCCCTGCAGTGGGGTCAGGCCCGGAAGGGACAGCACGGAGGTGACCATGAAGGGGCCTCTCCGTGGTGTGGCTGGCCCCGGGGGGCCGCGCCTGGGGATGGGGATGGAGGGGGGGAAGTGGGATGGCCTGTGAGTTGGCAGCAGTGGTGGATGCAGATACTCAGAGGTCAGGGATCTCTCACTCTTTCCCTGCCTGTCTGTCTGTCTGTCTCTCACTCTCTCTCTCTCTCTCTCTCTTTCTCTCTCGGGGACCTGAGGAGAAGAGGTGGGCGAGCCCTGCCCGCCTCGCCTACCTGCCTTCCTCTCCCCTGGCCCCTTCTTTCTCCGGCTGCTTTGAGTGCCCTGTGGGCTTGGGTTCAACCCCTGAGGCCAAGGGCGCATGCGCCACCCGCCACCGCCGGGGCCTAGGGCGGGCCTCGGGGGTCCTCAGTGAAGGCCCCGCCCACCCGCCAGGCCAGGCCAGTCCCAGCTGAAGAAGGAACGCCAACGCCCTGCTGGACTTGGCTTCAGCTGTTGTCTCCCTCCCATCCCCCACTTGCAATCAGCTGGCCGGCCGCTTCCCTTCTTTGGAAGCGGTGGTCTGGACCTGGTGGCCAAAGGCCGACTGGGGTGCCAGGTCAAGGCTCTGCCTCGGCCAGCTGCTTTTGCCCGGGCCTCATTTCTTCCTGGAAAGGCAAAACCACGGCCTCACCCCACGCCCGCACTTGTCGACTCCAGCCAGGTGGAGGAAAGGCTCTGTGGAATCCGAAGGGCCGAGACAGGCTTATGGCCAAGCAGTGAGTGAGGCCCCAGCAGGCCGCCGGCTTGGGGAGCCGCTGCCACACGGGCAGGCCCTTCCGGCGACGGGTCCCAGCATCATCTCTGGAGTCGGGAGGGCCTGGCCTTCCTAGTGCCCAGGCCACGGCTCTGAGGAGAAATCCGCGTTGGAGGGCACGCGTGAGGCCCTCGGCCTGAGGGCGCTGGTGCCACGCCGGGGGCGACTGGAAGGCTGGCTGGGCTCGCCTGCTTTGTCCAAAGGAGGCTGGCCAACCAGCCCAACCGGCCACCTGGGCCAGGCCCCTTTCAAGTGGACAAGATCCGGGGTAAAGGGCCCTGGGGCCTGCCGCCAAGTCCCCTGGGGCGTGTGCTGGGCCCCCTCAGAGGAGGGAGCCACCTGGCAACCTGTGTGCCAGACCTTAGATCTGGCGGCCTGCCACACCCGGCTCCCTGCCCTGCCCACGCCTGCCTCCATCCACTCCACGGAGGACGATGGTGTTGGCAGTGCGAGCGGAGATAGTCGTTAGAGACTTCACTTGGAGTTGTAGTCCAAGAGCATCACAGAGGAGCACTGAGCTTGGGCTCGGCCATTTATCCGCTTTGTAACCTGGCTGAGTTTTCTAGCCACTGTACCCAGTCTCTTCATCTAGCAAATGGTGCAAAGAACAACATTGACTACGTCGGGATGCTTTCAGGGTCATGTGAGTTAAGATATGTTCCAGCACAGAGTTTACATTCAGGGTGCAGTCCTTGGCTCAGTAGAAGTGTTCGCTGCTGTTCTTATGATTTTCATTATTTCACGTCCTTATCTTCCTCGTGAGTTCCCTGTCAAACCAACCACGATCCACGGTGTCAGCAGTTTGATTCCAGGTCCCTGCTTCAAGGCCTGCAGAGGGAACCTCGTGCTCATAACCTCCTGTTTTTCTCCCAGTCTCTGGAGGGATGCATTGACCTCTAGCTTGTCTGCACTGAGGCACGGAATGGGGTCCCACACCCAACCCCGCGTCTCCTCCTTTTCATATCTGATGCTTTGGGAAGACTGCTTACTGTTCACTCGGTGGACTATACTCCCTGACATGAGCAACGCACGGGAGAGAGGCGGTAGGAAACACTGATCCATGTAGGGCTCTGAGTTGACCATAACACAGAGTACAGTTGATCAAGGGCCGAGGTAGGGTTCCTTAAGGCAAAGATCTGCCGAGATGAGGGTGTTCTGATGTGACGCCGCCTGAAAATAAAGCAAACACATAAAAGCATATGTAGTGGTCAAAGGGAAAGCACGCCACTAAAAGAATTGATCCCATGAAATACACTATTCTATTTGTTTATGTATCAAATGACTGATAGGAAAGAGCCAGGCGTAGAGATAGTAGACTTGATCAATGTCATAGAGAATTCTTTTAACAGTTGTTCATGCCTTGTGTTTTACATCATTGATTAGGGGAGTATTTTCGTCTTTTCCTTTCCTAGTGTCTCCATCTTTCTCAACTTTTCCAGGAGACATATTTACATTATCCTCTAAAATGTTAGGGAAATTTTAAAAAAGTTATGACACATTGGAAGTTGTTGATTTTGTATATGGGAGGAGCACTAGATTGCAAGTGAATTAGTGATCATTAGAGTTTTAGTTTGGTAAAAGACGGTAGTTGGAGTTGATACCAGGATGTTTGTAACCCAGTTTTTACTTCATTATTTGGTGTAGTTTTCCAAATGCCAGAGCCGGTCATTTTTAATGTAATAACTTGTCTCATTTTAGAATATGTGTTCTTGGAGAGGGTGATGCAGGTAAGTAGAAAATAATTTAATGTAGTGACTTGTTTTTCTCCAATGGATCTCTTATAAACCCAACAGCCATATAGCATTCTTTTGTCCAAATGACCTGATGGCACTTTCTTAACTTTTCTTGCTGTGACTCTAGCAATCTAGGGTCACACCACCTTCTCTCTCCTAGTCATGCTTTCAGTTGTAAGAGTGATATTGTCAATAGTACAGTGAGCAATTGGCACACACTCTACTCTTTTCTTACATGTATATATATGTATATGTGTGTGTGTCTATATTTCTCAACTGCGAACTTTGGTAACATAATTGTTAAGGTGTGAACTATTTGCAGTGCACTTAACAACTGATGGCTACACATGATTGTGTAGTGACATCACGGTTAAAACCCTTCTTTGCAACATGTGGCCCCTTTCAGTTTTATTTTCAAGGAAAGGGTTCAATGACTTTTTTCTTTTGGAAGAAGAAAGACTTGCATTTCCATCTTAGAAAATCGAGAACTGGTTTCTTGCCTTTTTTCTTTTTTTGTCCTCAGCTCCTCGTCCTACTGGTTACTAATTCACATGTCCAGTCACTTCAGATTCATGGTGCTAACCCTTTGCCTTGTTCAAGGCTCTGACTTTAATTATTCCATAATCCCTTCTGTGAAGGAGGTTTCTCTCCACGCTCATCTAGCGAGGAAGGAACCGACCCTCCTTTATGTGAACTTGGAGACAGAGGCCAAGGTGAAGCCTCGGTGCCCCTCCACACCAGTGAGCTGCAGAAGGGCTGCAGAGTCCTGTGAATCTTTGGCTCCCCTCCTGGCTCCCTCCGGAGTTGGCATTGCCTGCACGGAGGAGCCCAGCTCCTTACAATCGAATTGGTGAAGTCTCCTGAAGCCGGCTGAAGGATAAGACTGGCCGGAAAGGACATCAGCAAGCAGTGTGCTCCAAAAGTGGGTGGCAGAAACACTCAGAAGAAGAAAACCTTTCCGTTTCTCTTGTTTTCTCTTTATCTTCTCTCCCTTCCTTTTCCTTTCCTTAGATGGTACAGAGCCTGTCCACCCCCCATGGTGGCTGTTTTTCTCCTCAGAGCCCCAGGACAGAGCTGTATCTCTTAGTTGTAGGTCAACCCATGGGGGTTCTTTGCCTGGAGTCCCACGGCAGTTTATTCACATCTCTTTCATTCAAATGATTTCAGTAGTGTAATTTATCTGTTTAGGCATATCTGTCTTCCTTGCAGACCCCCAACATTTCAAGACCTTTGGGCACATAGTAGATGCTTAAGTACTTGAGTGAATCCGTGAAGATCTTTTGTTGAATACGATCTAAATAAATACAATACCTACTCAGCACACGAATGCAGGCACTTGAGAGAGAGTTTGGTGTCTGCTGAAGCAGGCTGTGGACCAGCTTAGGGGCTCAGTGCCAAAGTGACCCAATAGATTTAGACAAAATGAACGAGATAATTAACTTCAATTTTGCAATTCATGGAGAACAGGAGCAGGATATCTAGGTGTGAATCGGGACTTGATCATTCTTGTTGCATCTTTGGAAAATCCAGTCCTTTTTCTTTCTATGGAAACGTGACTGGCCAAGAGAGTGAACGGAGGACTGGCTTTTAGAAAGGCAATTTTGTCACAGGAAGTCCTGGAGGAAAATATATGGAAGGAGAGCTGCTAGAAACATGGCAGAGACGTTTTGTGTAGAAACCCTAAAATGTGGGTTTACATGCTGTCTGAAAGAGTTGTAACCCAACTTTTCTCCACTACAGATTTGAGCACCTTTTAAATATCTAGGTATACAAAAGGATTAGAAAGGAAAATAGATCCAACTGAAAGGAATTTCGGATGGAACAATGAAATGATGCTGAAGTGAGCCAGCGCACTGAAAAGAGTTTCAGAAAGACCTGCAGTCTCTAAAGGCAGTGGGCAATGTATCCATCAGGTTTCAAGTAGAAAGGGAAATGGGAACAATTGTCTGTCATCTCATGTCCAGGAGATGACAAGCAACAGTCTCTCAGAGAAGAAAAAGATTTCTTTCCAACCGGTCGAACCAGCCACCTGGGCCAGGCCCCTTTCAAGTGGACGAGTTCCAGAGGAGAGAGCCCCGGGGCCTGCCGCCAAGTTTCCTGGGGCGTGTGCTGGGCCCCCTCAGAGGACCAGGCAGCCTGGCAGCCTGTGTGCCAGAGCTGAGATCTGGCGGCCTCCCACACCCGGTTCCCTGTCCTGCCCCGTCCTCCCGAGGGAGGCCGATGGTCCTGGCAGTGGCGAGTGGGGTGGGGCTGGCTGTGAAGCTTTCCTGGGATGCCCCGGGAGAGGGCGCCGGGGGATGGGCTGCCCCTGGCCAGGTCTGGGGCACTGACCCAGCTCAGGGCTGTCGGGGGCGGAGAGAGAAGCCCCTCCGCCTCTTCCCTGAAGCTTCTTATGGCTGGCCAAATCCTTCACAAGACAGGTTCGCTGGAGAAAATAATACCCAGCTTCAGAACACGTGTACAGGGGAGAAACCCGCAAAACTGAGTCTCTCAACACAATGGCAGAGATTCTCCTCCTATCTCCAGCTGCAGACAAAGGAGGATGTTGGGGGTGCGGTTTGGGCATGTGAGACTGGAGAAGACAATTGTCATGGAGAGGGACATGTAGACGATTGGATTGTCTGAACCGGTTCCCCTGCAGTGGGGTCAGGCCCGGAAGGGACAGCACGGAGGTGACCATGAAGGGGCCTCTCCGTGGTGTGGCTGGCCCCGGGGGGCCGCGCCTGGGGATGGGGATGGAGGGGGGGAAGTGGGATGGCCTGTGAGTTGGCAGCAGTGGTGGATGCAGATACTCAGAGGTCAGGGATCTCTCACTCTTTCCCTGCCTGTCTGTCTGTCTGTCTCTCACTCTCTCTCTCTCTCGGGGACCTGAGGAGAAGAGGTGGGCGAGCCCTGCCCGCCTCGCCTACCTGCCTTCCTCTCCCCTGGCCCCTTCTTTCTCCGGCTGCTTTGAGTGCCCTGTGGGCTTGGGTTCAACCCCTGAGGCCAAGGGCGCATGCGCCACCCGCCACCGCCGGGGCCTAGGGCGGGCCTCGGGGGTCCTCAGTGAAGGCCCCGCCCACCCGCCAGGCCAGGCCAGTCCCAGCTGAAGAAGGAACGCCAACGCCCTGCTGGACTTGGCTTCAGCTGTTGTCTCCCTCCCATCCCCCACTTGCAATCAGCTGGCCGGCCGCTTCCCTTCTTTGGAAGCGGTGGTCTGGACCTGGTGGCCAAAGGCCGACTGGGGTGCCAGGTCAAGGCTCTGCCTCGGCCAGCTGCTTTTGCCCGGGCCTCATTTCTTCCTGGAAAGGCAAAACCACGGCCTCACCCCACGCCCGCACTTGTCGACTCCAGCCAGGTGGAGGAAAGGCTCTGTGGAATCCGAAGGGCCGAGACAGGCTTATGGCCAAGCAGTGAGTGAGGCCCCAGCAGGCCGCCGGCTTGGGGAGCCGCTGCCACACGGGCAGGCCCTTCCGGCGACGGGTCCCAGCATCATCTCTGGAGTCGGGAGGGCCTGGCCTTCCTAGTGCCCAGGCCACGGCTCTGAGGAGAAATCCGCGTTGAAGGGCACGCGTGAGGCCCTCGGCCTGAGGGCGCTGGTGCCACGCCGGGGGCGACTGGAAGGCTGGCTGGGCTCGCCTGCTTTGTCCAAAGGAGGCTGGCCAACCAGCCCAACCGGCCACCTGGGCCAGGCCCCTTTCAAGTGGACAAGATCCGGGGGAAAGGGCCCTGGGGCCTGCCGCCAAGTCCCCTGGGGCGTGTGCTGGGCCCCCTCAGAGGAGGGAGCCACCTGGCAACCTGTGTGCCAGACCTTAGATCTGGCGGCCTGCCACACCCGGCTCCCTGCCCTGCCCACGCCTGCCTCCATCCACTCCACGGAGGACGATGGTGTTGGCAGTGCGAGCGGAGATAGTCGTTAGAGACTTCACTTGGAGTTGTAGTCCAAGAGCATCACAGAGGAGCACTGAGCTTGGGCTCGGCCATTTATCCGCTTTGTAACCTGGCTGAGTTTTCTAGCCACTGTACCCAGTCTCTTCATCTAGCAAATGGTGCAAAGAACAACATTGACTACGTCGGGATGCTTTCAGGGTCATGTGAGTTAAGATATGTTCCAGCACAGAGTTTACATTCAGGGTGCAGTCCTTGGCTCAGTAGAAGTGTTCGCTGCTGTTCTTATGATTTTCATTATTTCACGTCCTTATCTTCCTCGTGAGTTCCCTGTCAAACCAACCACGATCCACGGTGTCAGCAGTTTGATTCCAGGTCCCTGCTTCAAGGCCTGCAGAGGGAACCTCGTGCTCATAACCTCCTGTTTTTCTCCCAGTCTCTGGAGGGATGCATTGACCTCTAGCTTGTCTGCACTGAGGCACGGAATGGGGTCCCACACCCAACCCCGCGTCTCCTCCTTTTCATATCTGATGCTTTGGGAAGACTGCTTACTGTTCACTCGGTGGACTATACTCCCTGACATGAGCAACGCACGGGAGAGAGGCGGTAGGAAACACTGATCCATGTAGGGCTCTGAGTTGACCATAACACAGAGTACAGTTGATCAAGGGCCGAGGTAGGGTTCCTTAAGGCAAAGATCTGCCGAGATGAGGGTGTTCTGATGTGACGCCGCCTGAAAATAAAGCAAACACATAAAAGCATATGTAGTGGTCAAAGGGAAAGCACGCCACTAAAAGAATTGATCCCATGAAATACACTATTCTATTTGTTTATGTATCAAATGACTGATAGGAAAGAGCCAGGCGTAGAGATAGTAGACTTGATCAATGTCATAGAGAATTCTTTTAACAGTTGTTCATGCCTTGTGTTTTACATCATTGATTAGGGGAGTATTTTCGTCTTTTCCTTTCCTAGTGTCTCCATCTTTCTCAACTTTTCCAGGAGACATATTTACATTATCCTCTAAAATGTTAGGGAAATTTTAAAAAAGTTATGACACATTGGAAGTTGTTGATTTTGTATATGGGAGGAGCACTAGATTGCAAGTGAATTAGTGATCATTAGAGTTTTAGTTTGGTAAAAGACGGTAGTTGGAGTTGATACCAGGATGTTTGTAACCCAGTTTTTACTTCATTATTTGGTGTAGTTTTCCAAATGCCAGAGCCGGTCATTTTTAATGTAATAACTTGTCTCATTTTAGAATATGTGTTCTTGGAGAGGGTGATGCAGGTAAGTAGAAAATAATTTAATGTAGTGACTTGTTTTTCTCCAATGGATCTCTTATAAACCCAACAGCCATATAGCATTCTTTTGTCCAAATGACCTGATGGCACTTTCTTAACTTTTCTTGCTGTGACTCTAGCAATCTAGGGTCACACCACCTTCTCTCTCCTAGTCATGCTTTCAGTTGTAAGAGTGATATTGTCAATAGTACAGTGAGCAATTGGCACACACTCTACTCTTTTCTTACATGTATATATATGTATATGTGTGTGTGTCTATATTTCTCAACTGCGAACTTTGGTAACATAATTGTTAAGGTGTGAACTATTTGCAGTGCACTTAACAACTGATGGCTACACATGATTGTGTAGTGACATCACGGTTAAAACCCTTCTTTGCAACATGTGGCCCCTTTCAGTTTTATTTTCAAGGAAAGGGTTCAATGACTTTTTTCTTTTGGAAGAAGAAAGACTTGCATTTCCATCTTAGAAAATCGAGAACTGGTTTCTTGCCTTTTTTCTTTTTTTGTCCTCAGCTCCTCGTCCTACTGGTTACTAATTCACATGTCCAGTCACTTCAGATTCATGGTGCTAACCCTTTGCCTTGTTCAAGGCTCTGACTTTAATTATTCCATAATCCCTTCTGTGAAGGAGGTTTCTCTCCACGCTCATCTAGCGAGGAAGGAACCGACCCTCCTTTATGTGAACTTGGAGACAGAGGCCAAGGTGAAGCCTCGGTGCCCCTCCACACCAGTGAGCTGCAGAAGGGCTGCAGAGTCCTGTGAATCTTTGGCTCCCCTCCTGGCTCCCTCCGGAGTTGGCATTGCCTGCACGGAGGAGCCCAGCTCCTTACAATCGAATTGGTGAAGTCTCCTGAAGCCGGCTGAAGGATAAGACTGGCCGGAAAGGACATCAGCAAGCAGTGTGCTCCAAAAGTGGGTGGCAGAAACACTCAGAAGAAGAAAACCTTTCCGTTTCTCTTGTTTTCTCTTTATCTTCTCTCCCTTCCTTTTCCTTTCCTTAGATGGTACAGAGCCTGTCCACCCCCCATGGTGGCTGTTTTTCTCCTCAGAGCCCCAGGACAGAGCTGTATCTCTTAGTTGTAGGTCAACCCATGGGGGTTCTTTGCCTGGAGTCCCACGGCAGTTTATTCACATCTCTTTCATTCAAATGATTTCAGTAGTGTAATTTATCTGTTTAGGCATATCTGTCTTCCTTGCAGACCCCCAACATTTCAAGACCTTTGGGCACATAGTAGATGCTTAAGTACTTGAGTGAATCCGTGAAGATCTTTTGTTGAATACGATCTAAATAAATACAATACCTACTCAGCACACGAATGCAGGCACTTGAGAGAGAGTTTGGTGTCTGCTGAAGCAGGCTGTGGACCAGCTTAGGGGCTCAGTGCCAAAGTGACCCAATAGATTTAGACAAAATGAACGAGATAATTAACTTCAATTTTGCAATTCATGGAGAACAGGAGCAGGATATCTAGGTGTGAATCGGGACTTGATCATTCTTGTTGCATCTTTGGAAAATCCAGTCCTTTTTCTTTCTATGGAAACGTGACTGGCCAAGAGAGTGAACGGAGGACTGGCTTTTAGAAAGGCAATTTTGTCACAGGAAGTCCTGGAGGAAAATATATGGAAGGAGAGCTGCTAGAAACATGGCAGAGACGTTTTGTGTAGAAACCCTAAAATGTGGGTTTACATGCTGTCTGAAAGAGTTGTAACCCAACTTTTCTCCACTACAGATTTGAGCAGCTTTTAAATATCTAGGTATACAAAAGGATTAGAAAGGAAAATAGATCCAACTGAAAGGAATTTCGGATGGAACAATGAAATGATGCTGAAGTAAGCCAGCGCACTGAAAAGAGTTTCAGAAAGACCTGCAGTCTCTAAAGGCAGTGGGCAATGTATCCATCAGGTTTCAAGTAGAAAGGGAAATGGGAACAATTGTCTGTCATCTCATGTCCAGGAGATGACAAGCAACAGTCTCTCAGAGAAGAAAAAGATTTCTTTCCAACCGGTCGAACCAGCCACCTGGGCCAGGCCCCTTTCAAGTGGACGAGTTCCAGAGGAGAGAGCCCCGGGGCCTGCCGCCAAGTTTCCTGGGGCGTGTGCTGGGCCCCCTCAGAGGACCAGGCAGCCTGGCAGCCTGTGTGCCAGAGCTGAGATCTGGCGGCCTCCCACACCCGGTTCCCTGTCCTGCCCCGTCCTCCCGAGGGAGGCCGATGGTCCTGGCAGTGGCGAGTGGGGTGGGGCTGGCTGTGAAGCTTTCCTGGGATGCCCCGGGAGAGGGCGCCGGGGGATGGGCTGCCCCTGGCCAGGTCTGAGGCACTGACCCAGCTCAGGGCTGTCGGGGGCGGAGAGAGAAGCCCCTCCGCCTCTTCCCTGAAGCTTCTTATGGCTGGCCAAATCCTTCACAAGACAGGTTCGCTGGAGAAAATAATACCCAGCTTCAGAACACGTGTACAGGGGAGAAACCCGCGAAACTGAGTCTCTCAACACAATGGCAGAGATTCTCCTCCTATCTCCAGCTGCAGACAAAGGAGGATGTTGGGGGTGCGGTTTGGGCATGTGAGACTGGAGAAGACAATTGTCATGGAGAGGGACATGTAGACGATTGGATTGTCTGAACCGGTTCCCCTGCAGTGGGGTCAGGCCCGGAAGGGACAGCACGGAGGTGACCATGAAGGGGCCTCTCCGTGGTGTGGCTGGCCCCGGGGGGCCGCGCCTGGGGATGGGGATGGAGGGGGGGAAGTGGGATGGCCTGTGAGTTGGCAGCAGTGGTGGATGCAGATACTCAGAGGTCAGGGATCTCTCACTCTTTCCCTGCCTGTCTGTCTGTCTGTCTCTCACTCTCTCTCTCTCTCTCTCTCTCTTTCTCTCTCGGGGACCTGAGGAGAAGAGGTGGGCGAGCCCTGCCCGCCTCGCCTACCTGCCTTCCTCTCCCCTGGCCCCTTCTTTCTCCGGCTGCTTTGAGTGCCCTGTGGGCTTGGGTTCAACCCCTGAGGCCAAGGGCGCATGCGCCACCCGCCACCGCCAGGGCCTAGGGCGGGCCTCGGGGGTCCTCAGTGAAGGCCCCGCCCACCCGCCAGGCCAGGCCAGTCCCAGCTGAAGAAGGAACGCCAACGCCCTGCTGGACTTGGCTTCAGCTGTTGTCTCCCTCCCATCCCCCACTTGCAATCAGCTGGCCGGCCGCTTCCCTTCTTTGGAAGCGGTGGTCTGGACCTGGTGGCCAAAGGCCGACTGGGGTGCCAGGTCAAGGCTCTGCCTCGGCCAGCTGCTTTTGCCCGGGCCTCATTTCTTCCTGGAAAGGCAAAACCACGGCCTCACCCCACGCCCGCACTTGTCGACTCCAGCCAGGTGGAGGAAAGGCTCTGTGGAATCCGAAGGGCCGAGACAGGCTTATGGCCAAGCAGTGAGTGAGGCCCCAGCAGGCCGCCGGCTTGGGGAGCCGCTGCCACACGGGCAGGCCCTTCCGGCGACGGGTCCCAGCATCATCTCTGGAGTCGGGAGGGCCTGGCCTTCCTAGTGCCCAGGCCACGGCTCTGAGGAGAAATCCGCGTTGGAGGGCACGCGTGAGGCCCTCGGCCTGAGGGCGCTGGTGCCACGCCGGGGGCGACTGGAAGGCTGGCTGGGCTCGCCTGCTTTGTCCAAAGGAGGCTGGCCAACCAGCCCAACCGGCCACCTGGGCCAGGCCCCTTTCAAGTGGACAAGATCCGGGGGAAAGGGCCCTGGGGCCTGCCGCCAAGTCCCCTGGGGCGTGTGCTGGGCCCCCTCAGAGGAGGGAGCCACCTGGCAACCTGTGTGCCAGACCTTAGATCTGGCGGCCTGCCACACCCCGGCTCCCTGCCCTGCCCACGCCTGCCTCCATCCACTCCACGGAGGACGATGGTGTTGGCAGTGCGAGCGGAGATAGTCGTTAGAGACTTCACTTGGAGTTGTAGTCCAAGAGCATCACAGAGGAGCACTGAGCTTGGGCTCGGCCATTTATCCGCTTTGTAACCTGGCTGAGTTTTCTAGCCACTGTACCCAGTCTCTTCATCTAGCAAATGGTGCAAAGAACAACATTGACTACGTCGGGATGCTTTCAGGGTCATGTGAGTTAAGATATGTTCCAGCACAGAGTTTACATTCAGGGTGCAGTCCTTGGCTCAGTAGAAGTGTTCGCTGCTGTTCTTATGATTTTCATTATTTCACGTCCTTATCTTCCTCGTGAGTTCCCTGTCAAACCAACCACGATCCACGGTGTCAGCAGTTTGATTCCAGGTCCCTGCTTCAAGGCCTGCAGAGGGAACCTCGTGCTCATAACCTCCTGTTTTTCTCCCAGTCTCTGGAGGGATGCATTGACCTCTAGCTTGTCTGCACTGAGGCACGGAATGGGGTCCCACACCCAACCCCGCGTCTCCTCCTTTTCATATCTGATGCTTTGGGAAGACTGCTTACTGTTCACTCGGTGGACTATACTCCCTGACATGAGCAACGCACGGGAGAGAGGCGGTAGGAAACACTGATCCATGTAGGGCTCTGAGTTGACCATAACACAGAGTACAGTTGATCAAGGGCCGAGGTAGGGTTCCTTAAGGCAAAGATCTGCCGAGATGAGGGTGTTCTGATGTGACGCCGCCTGAAAATAAAGCAAACACATAAAAGCATATGTAGTGGTCAAAGGGAAAGCACGCCACTAAAAGAATTGATCCCATGAAATACACTATTCTATTTGTTTATGTATCAAATGACTGATAGGAAAGAGCCAGGCGTAGAGATAGTAGACTTGATCAATGTCATAGAGAATTCTTTTCACAGTTGTTCATGCCTTGTGTTTTACATCATTGATTAGGGGAGTATTTTCGTCTTTTCCTTTCCTAGTGTCTCCATCTTTCTCAACTTTTCCAGGAGACATATTTACATTATCCTCTAAAATGTTAGGGAAATTTTAAAAAAGTTATGACACATTGGAAGTTGTTGATTTTGTATATGGGAGGAGCACTAGATTGCAAGTGAATTAGTGATCATTAGAGTTTTAGTTTGGTAAAAGACGGTAGTTGGAGTTGATACCAGGATGTTTGTAACCCAGTTTTTACTTCATTATTTGGTGTAGTTTTCCAAATGCCAGAGCCGGTCATTTTTAATGTAATAACTTGTCTCATTTTAGAATATGTGTTCTTGGAGAGGGTGATGCAGGTAAGTAGAAAATAATTTAATGTAGTGACTTGTTTTTCTCCAATGGATCTCTTATAAACCCAACAGCCATATAGCATTCTTTTGTCCAAATGACCTGATGGCACTTTCTTAACTTTTCTTGCTGTGACTCTAGCAATCTAGGGTCACACCACCTTCTCTCTCCTAGTCATGCTTTCAGTTGTAAGAGTGATATTGTCAATAGTACAGTGAGCAATTGGCACACACTCTACTCTTTTCTTACATGTATATATATGTATATGTGTGTGTGTCTATATTTCTCAACTGCGAACTTTGGTAACATAATTGTTAAGGTGTGAACTATTTGCAGTGCACTTAACAACTGATGGCTACACATGATTGTGTAGTGACATCACGGTTAAAACCCTTCTTTGCAACATGTGGCCCCTTTCAGTTTTATTTTCAAGGAAAGGGTTCAATGACTTTTTTCTTTTGGAAGAAGAAAGACTTGCATTTCCATCTTAGAAAATCGAGAACTGGTTTCTTGCCTTTTTTCTTTTTTTGTCCTCAGCTCCTCGTCCTACTGGTTACTAATTCACATGTCCAGTCACTTCAGATTCATGGTGCTAACCCTTTGCCTTGTTCAAGGCTCTGACTTTAATTATTCCATAATCCCTTCTGTGAAGGAGGTTTCTCTCCACGCTCATCTAGCGAGGAAGGAACCGACCCTCCTTTATGTGAACTTGGAGACAGAGGCCAAGGTGAAGCCTCGGTGCCCCTCCACACCAGTGAGCTGCAGAAGGGCTGCAGAGTCCTGTGAATCTTTGGCTCCCCTCCTGGCTCCCTCCGGAGTTGGCATTGCCTGCACGGAGGAGCCCAGCTCCTTACAATCGAATTGGTGAAGTCTCCTGAAGCCGGCTGAAGGATAAGACTGGCCGGAAAGGACATCAGCAAGCAGTGTGCTCCAAAAGTGGGTGGCAGAAACACTCAGAAGAAGAAAACCTTTCCGTTTCTCTTGTTTTCTCTTTATCTTCTCTCCCTTCCTTTTCCTTTCCTTAGATGGTACAGAGCCTGTCCACCCCCCATGGTGGCTGTTTTTCTCCTCAGAGCCCCAGGACAGAGCTGTATCTCTTAGTTGTAGGTCAACCCATGGGGGTTCTTTGCCTGGAGTCCCACGGCAGTTTATTCACATCTCTTTCATTCAAATGATTTCAGTAGTGTAATTTATCTGTTTAGGCATATCTGTCTTCCTTGCAGACCCCCAACATTTCAAGACCTTTGGGCACATAGTAGATGCTTAAGTACTTGAGTGAATCCGTGAAGATCTTTTGTTGAATACGATCTAAATAAATACAATACCTACTCAGCACACGAATGCAGGCACTTGAGAGAGAGTTTGGTGTCTGCTGAAGCAGGCTGTGGACCAGCTTAGGGGCTCAGTGCCAAAGTGACCCAATAGATTTAGACAAAATGAACGAGATAATTAACTTCAATTTTGCAATTCATGGAGAACAGGAGCAGGATATCTAGGTGTGAATCGGGACTTGATCATTCTTGTTGCATCTTTGAAAATCCAGTCCTTTTTCTTTCTATGGAAACGTGACTGGCCAAGAGAGTGAACGGAGGACTGGCTTTTAGAAAGGCAATTTTGTCACAGGAAGTCCTGGAGGAAAATATATGGAAGGAGAGCTGCTAGAAACATGGCAGAGACGTTTTGTGTAGAAACCCTAAAATGTGGGTTTACATGCTGTCTGAAAGAGTTGTAACCCAACTTTTCTCCACTACAGATTTGAGCAGCTTTTAAATATCTAGGTATACAAAAGGATTAGAAAGGAAAATAGATCCAACTGAAAGGAATTTCGGATGGAACAATGAAATGATGCTGAAGTAAGCCAGCGCACTGAAAAGAGTTTCAGAAAGACCTGCAGTCTCTAAAGGCAGTGGGCAATGTATCCATCAGGTTTCAAGTAGAAAGGGAAATGGGAACAATTGTCTGTCATCTCATGTCCAGGAGATGACAAGCAACAGTCTCTCAGAGAAGAAAAAGATTTCTTTCCAACCGGTCGAACCAGCCACCTGGGCCAGGCCCCTTTCAAGTGGACGAGTTCCAGAGGAGAGAGCCCCGGGGCCTGCCGCCAAGTTTCCTGGGGCGTGTGCTGGGCCCCCTCAGAGGACCAGGCAGCCTGGCAGCCTGTGTGCCAGAGCTGAGATCTGGCGGCCTCCCACACCCGGTTCCCTGTCCTGCCCCGTCCTCCCGAGGGAGGCCGATGGTCCTGGCAGTGGCGAGTGGGGTGGGGCTGGCTGTGAAGCTTTCCTGGGATGCCCCGGGAGAGGGCGCCGGGGGATGGGCTGCCCCTGGCCAGGTCTGAGGCACTGACCCAGCTCAGGGCTGTCGGGGGCGGAGAGAGAAGCCCCTCCGCCTCTTCCCTGAAGCTTCTTATGGCTGGCCAAATCCTTCACAAGACAGGTTCGCTGGAGAAAATAATACCCAGCTTCAGAACACGTGTACAGGGGAGAAACCCGCGAAACTGAGTCTCTCAACACAATGGCAGAGATTCTCCTCCTATCTCCAGCTGCAGACAAAGGAGGATGTTGGGGGTGCGGTTTGGGCATGTGAGACTGGAGAAGACAATTGTCATGGAGAGGGACATGTAGACGATTGGATTGTCTGAACCGGTTCCCCTGCAGTGGGGTCAGGCCCGGAAGGGACAGCACGGAGGTGACCATGAAGGGGCCTCTCCGTGGTGTGGCTGGCCCCGGGGGGCCGCGCCTGGGGATGGGGATGGAGGGGGGGAAGTGGGATGGCCTGTGAGTTGGCAGCAGTGGTGGATGCAGATACTCAGAGGTCAGGGATCTCTCACTCTTTCCCTGCCTGTCTGTCTGTCTGTCTCTCACTCTCTCTCTCTCTCTCTCTCTCTTTCTCTCTCGGGGACCTGAGGAGAAGAGGTGGGCGAGCCCTGCCCGCCTCGCCTACCTGCCTTCCTCTCCCCTGGCCCCTTCTTTCTCCGGCTGCTTTGAGTGCCCTGTGGGCTTGGGTTCAACCCCTGAGGCCAAGGGCGCATGCGCCACCCGCCACCGCCAGGGCCTAGGGCGGGCCTCGGGGGTCCTCAGTGAAGGCCCCGCCCACCCCGCCAGGCCAGGCCAGTCCCAGCTGAAGAAGGAACGCCAACGCCCTGCTGGACTTGGCTTCAGCTGTTGTCTCCCTCCCATCCCCCACTTGCAATCAGCTGGCCGGCCGCTTCCCTTCTTTGGAAGCGGTGGTCTGGACCTGGTGGCCAAAGGCCGACTGGGGTGCCAGGTCAAGGCTCTGCCTCGGCCAGCTGCTTTTGCCCGGGCCTCATTTCTTCCTGGAAAGGCAAAACCACGGCCTCACCCCACGCCCGCACTTGTCGACTCCAGCCAGGTGGAGGAAAGGCTCTGTGGAATCCGAAGGGCCGAGACAGGCTTATGGCCAAGCAGTGAGTGAGGCCCCAGCAGGCCGCCGGCTTGGGGAGCCGCTGCCACACGGGCAGGCCCTTCCGGCGACGGGTCCCAGCATCATCTCTGGAGTCGGGAGGGCCTGGCCTTCCTAGTGCCCAGGCCACGGCTCTGAGGAGAAATCCGCGTTGGAGGGCACGCGTGAGGCCCTCGGCCTGAGGGCGCTGGTGCCACGCCGGGGGCGACTGGAAGGCTGGCTGGGCTCGCCTGCTTTGTCCAAAGGAGGCTGGCCAACCAGCCCAACCGGCCACCTGGGCCAGGCCCCTTTCAAGTGGACAAGATCCGGGGGAAAGGGCCCTGGGGCCTGCCGCCAAGTCCCCTGGGGCGTGTGCTGGGCCCCCTCAGAGGAGGGAGCCACCTGGCAACCTGTGTGCCAGACCTTAGATCTGGCGGCCTGCCACACCCGGCTCCCTGCCCTGCCCACGCCTGCCTCCATCCACTCCACGGAGGACGATGGTGTTGGCAGTGCGAGCGGAGATAGTCGTTAGAGACTTCACTTGGAGTTGTAGTCCAAGAGCATCACAGAGGAGCACTGAGCTTGGGCTCGGCCATTTATCCGCTTTGTAACCTGGCTGAGTTTTCTAGCCACTGTACCCAGTCTCTTCATCTAGCAAATGGTGCAAAGAACAACATTGACTACGTCGGGATGCTTTCAGGGTCATGTGAGTTAAGATATGTTCCAGCACAGAGTTTACATTCAGGGTGCAGTCCTTGGCTCAGTAGAAGTGTTCGCTGCTGTTCTTATGATTTTCATTATTTCACGTCCTTATCTTCCTCGTGAGTTCCCTGTCAAACCAACCACGATCCACGGTGTCAGCAGTTTGATTCCAGGTCCCTGCTTCAAGGCCTGCAGAGGGAACCTCGTGCTCATAACCTCCTGTTTTTCTCCCAGTCTCTGGAGGGATGCATTGACCTCTAGCTTGTCTGCACTGAGGCACGGAATGGGGTCCCACACCCAACCCCGCGTCTCCTCCTTTTCATATCTGATGCTTTGGGAAGACTGCTTACTGTTCACTCGGTGGACTATACTCCCTGACATGAGCAACGCACGGGAGAGAGGCGGTAGGAAACACTGATCCATGTAGGGCTCTGAGTTGACCATAACACAGAGTACAGTTGATCAAGGGCCGAGGTAGGGTTCCTTAAGGCAAAGATCTGCCGAGATGAGGGTGTTCTGATGTGACGCCGCCTGAAAATAAAGCAAACACATAAAAGCATATGTAGTGGTCAAAGGGAAAGCACGCCACTAAAAGAATTGATCCCATGAAATACACTATTCTATTTGTTTATGTATCAAATGACTGATAGGAAAGAGCCAGGCGTAGAGATAGTAGACTTGATCAATGTCATAGAGAATTCTTTTAACAGTTGTTCATGCCTTGTGTTTTACATCATTGATTAGGGGAGTATTTTCGTCTTTTCCTTTCCTAGTGTCTCCATCTTTCTCAACTTTTCCAGGAGACATATTTACATTATCCTCTAAAATGTTAGGGAAATTTAAAAAAGTTATGACACATTGGAAGTTGTTGATTTTGTATATGGGAGGAGCACTAGATTGCAAGTGAATTAGTGATCATTAGAGTTTTAGTTTGGTAAAAGACGGTAGTTGGAGTTGATACCAGGATGTTTGTAACCCAGTTTTTACTTCATTATTTGGTGTAGTTTTCCAAATGCCAGAGCCGGTCATTTTTAATGTAATAACTTGTCTCATTTTAGAATATGTGTTCTTGGAGAGGGTGATGCAGGTAAGTAGAAAATAATTTAATGTAGTGACTTGTTTTTCTCCAATGGATCTCTTATAAACCCAACAGCCATATAGCATTCTTTTGTCCAAATGACCTGATGGCACTTTCTTAACTTTTCTTGCTGTGACTCTAGCAATCTAGGGTCACACCACCTTCTCTCTCCTAGTCATGCTTTCAGTTGTAAGAGTGATATTGTCAATAGTACAGTGAGCAATTGGCACACACTCTACTCTTTTCTTACATGTATATATATGTATATGTGTGTGTGTCTATATTTCTCAACTGCGAACTTTGGTAACATAATTGTTAAGGTGTGAACTATTTGCAGTGCACTTAACAACTGATGGCTACACATGATTGTGTAGTGACATCACGGTTAAAACCCTTCTTTGCAACATGTGGCCCCTTTCAGTTTTATTTTCAAGGAAAGGGTTCAATGACTTTTTTCTTTTGGAAGAAGAAAGACTTGCATTTCCATCTTAGAAAATCGAGAACTGGTTTCTTGCCTTTTTTCTTTTTTTGTCCTCAGCTCCTCGTCCTACTGGTTACTAATTCACATGTCCAGTCACTTCAGATTCATGGTGCTAACCCTTTGCCTTGTTCAAGGCTCTGACTTTAATTATTCCATAATCCCTTCTGTGAAGGAGGTTTCTCTCCACGCTCATCTAGCGAGGAAGGAACCGACCCTCCTTTATGTGAACTTGGAGACAGAGGCCAAGGTGAAGCCTCGGTGCCCCTCCACACCAGTGAGCTGCAGAAGGGCTGCAGAGTCCTGTGAATCTTTGGCTCCCCTCCTGGCTCCCTCCGGAGTTGGCATTGCCTGCACGGAGGAGCCCAGCTCCTTACAATCGAATTGGTGAAGTCTCCTGAAGCCGGCTGAAGGATAAGACTGGCCGGAAAGGACATCAGCAAGCAGTGTGCTCCAAAAGTGGGTGGCAGAAACACTCAGAAGAAGAAAACCTTTCCGTTTCTCTTGTTTTCTCTTTATCTTCTCTCCCTTCCTTTTCCTTTCCTTAGATGGTACAGAGCCTGT